>NC_061513.1:158256337-158297011 GCF_022539505.1 Lolium rigidum | reverse complement strand
ATGAAGCCTGTGAAGTATTGGCCCTTTCCATCTGTCTTAGTCTAATACTATTGTAAAGCATATGAGATGAATGAAGTGATTCGAAGCAATGGTAAAGACAATGACTTAAACAACTGAATCATATAGCAAAGACTTTTCATGAATAGTACTTTCAAGACAAGCATCAATAAGACTTGCATAGGGGTTAACTCATAAAGCAATAAATTCTTAGTAGAAAGTTTTGAAGCAACACAAAGAAAGATACAAGTTTCAGCGGTTGCTTTCAACTTCAACATGTATATCTCATGGATAATTGTCAACACAAAGTAATATGATGAATGCAAATAAGCAAGTATGTAGGAATCAATGCACACAGTTGACACAAGTGTTTGCTCCTAAGATGGAAAGAAGTAGGTAAACTGACTCAACATAAAGTAAAAAAAATGGCCCTTTGCAGAGGGAAGCATGGATTACTATTTTTGTGCTAGAGCTTTTCATTTTGAAAACATAGAAACAATTTTGTCAACGGTAGTAATAATTCATATGTGTTATGCATAAGATGTCCTATAAGTTGCAAGCCTCATGCATAGAATACCAATAGTGCTCGCACCTTGTCCTAATTAGCTTGGATTTACATGGATTATCATTGCATAACATATGTTTCAACCAAGTGTCACAAAGGGGTACATATATGTCGCTTGTACAAAGGTCTAAGGAGATAGATCGCATTTGATTTCCCGTTTTTGATAAATCTCAACTTAGGACATCCATACCGGGACAACATAGATAACAGATAATGGACTCCTCTTTAATGCATAAGCATTCAACAACAGATAATATACGCATAAGAGATTGAGGATTGATGTCCAAACTGAAACTTCCACCATGATTCATGGCTTTGGTTAGCGGCCCAATGTTCTTCTCTAACAATATGCATACTCAAACCATTTGATCATGATAAATCACCCTTACTTCAGACAAGACGAACATGCATAGCAACTCACATGATATTCAACAAAGGTGTAATAGTTGATGGCGTCCCCAAAAACATGGTTACCGCTCAACAAGCAACTTATAAGAAATAAGATACATAAGTAACATATTCAATACCACAATAGTTTTTAAGGCTATTTTCCCATGAGCTATGTATTGCAAAGACAAGGAATGAAATTTAAAGGTAGAACTCAAGTAATTTACTTTGGAATGGCAGAGAAATACCATATAGTAGGTAGGTATGGTGGACACAAATGGCATAGTTTTTGGCTCAAGGATTTGGATGCACGAGAAGTATTCCCTCTCAGTACAAGGCTTTGGCTAGCAAGGTTGTTTGAAGCAAACACAAGTATGAACCGGTACAGAAAAACTTACATAAGAACATATTGCAAGCATTATAAGACTCTACACTATCTCCTTGTTGTTCAAACACTTCACCAGAAAATATCTAGACTTTAGAGAGACTGATGGCGTGTAACTCACATGTTCGTTGGGAACCCCAAGAGGAAGGTATGATGCGCACAGCAGCAAGTTTTCCCTCAGAAAGAAACCAAGGTTTATCGAACCAGGAGGAGCCAAGAAGCACGTTGAAGGTTGATGGCGGCGGGATGTAGTGCGGCGCAACACCAGGGATTCCGGCGCCAACGTGGAACCTGCACAACACAACCAAAGTACTTTGCCCCAACGAAACAGTGAGGTTGTCAATCTCATCGGCTTGCTGTAACAAAGGATTAGATGTATAGTGTGGATGATGATTGTTTGCGAGAAAACGATAAAACAAGTATTGCGATGGATTGTATTCGATGTAAAAGAATGGACCGGGGTCCACAGTTCACTAGAGGTGTCTCTCCCATAAGATAGCATGTTGGGTGAACAAATTACGGTCGGGCAATTGACAAATAGAGAGGGCATAACAATGCACATACATGATATGATGAGTATTGTGAGATTTAATTGGGCATTACGACAAAGTACATAGACCGCTATCCAGCATGCATCTATGCCTAAAAAGTCCACCTTCGAGGTTATCATCCGAACCCCTTCCAGTATTAAGTTGCAAACAACGAGACAATTGCATTAAGTATGGTGCGTAATGTAATCAATAACTACATCCTCGGACATAGCATCAATGTTTTATCCCTAGTAGCAACTGCACATCCACAACCTTAGAACTTTCTGTCCATCGTCCAGATTTAATGGAGGCATGAACCCACTATCGAGCATAAATACTCCCTCTTGGAGTTAAGAGCAAAAACTTGGCCGAGCCTCTACTAATAACGGAGAGCATGCAAGATCATAAACAACACATAGGTAATAGATTGATAATCAACATAACATAGTATTCTCTATCCATCGGATCCCGACAAACACAACATATAGAATTACGAGATAGATGATCTTGATCATGTTAGGCAGCTCACAAGATCCAACAATGAAGCAAAATGAGGAGAAGACAACCATCTAGCTACTGCTATGGACCCATAGTCCAGGGGTGAACTACTCACTCATCACTCCGGAGGCGACCATGGCGGTGAAGAGTCCTCGGGAGATGAATCCCCTCTCCGGCAGGGTGCCGGAGGTGATCTCCAGAATCCCCCGAGATGGGATTGGCGGCGGCGGCGTCTCAGTAAGGTTTTCCGTATCGTGGCTCTCGGTACTGGGGGTTTCGCCACGAAGGCTTTAAGTAGGCGGAAGGGCAATGCGGGGGGCCACACGAGGGCCCTACACGCCAGGGCCGCACGGCCAAGGGCCAGGCCGCGCCGCCCTGTTGTGTCGGCGCCTCGTGGCCCCACTTCCTTTCTCCTTCGGACTTCTGGAAGCTTCGTGGAAAAATAGGCCCCTGGCGTTGATTTCGTCCAATTCCGAGAATATTTCTTTACTAGGATTTACGAAACCAAAAACAGCGAGAAACGACAAGCGGCTCTTCGGCATCTCGTTAATAAGTTAGTGCAGGAAAATGCATAAATACGACATACAATGTGTATAAAACATGTAGATATCATCAATAATGTGGCATGGAACATAAGAAATTATCGATACGTCGGAGACGTATCGGCATCCCCAAGCTTAGTTCCTGCTCGTCCCGAGCAGGTAAACGATAACAAAGATAATTTACGGAGTGACATGCCATCATAACCTTGATCATACTATTGTAACCATATGTAATGAATGCAGCGATCAAAACAATGGTAATGACATGAGTAAACAAACTGAATCATAAAGCAAAGACTTTTCATGAATAGTACTTTCAAGACAAGCATCAATAAGTCTTGCATAAGAGTTAACTCATAAAGCAATAATTCAAAGTAAAGGTATTGAAGCAACACAAAGGAAGATTAAGTTTCAGCGGTTGCTTTCAACTTATAACATGTATATCTCATGGATATTGTCAATGTAAAGTAATATAACAAGTGCAATATGCAAGTATGTAGGAATCAATGCACGGTTCACACAAGTGTTTGCTTCTTGAGGTGGAGAGAGATAGGTGAACTGACTCAACATAAAAGTAAAAGAAAGGTCCTTCAAAGAGGAAAGCATCGATTGCTATATTTGTGCTAGAGCTTTTATTTTGAAAACATGAAACAATTTTGTCAACGGTAGTAATAAAGCACATGTATTATGTAAATTATATCTTACAAGTTGCAAGCCTCATGCATAGTATACTAATAGTGCCCGCACCTTGTCCTAATTAGCTTGGATTACCGGATCATCGCAATACACATGTTTTAACCAAGTGTCACAAAGGGGTACCTCCATGCCGCTTTGTACAAAGGTCTAAGGAGAAAGCTCGCATTTTGGATTTCTCGCTTTTGATTATTCTCAACTTAGACATCCATACCGGGACAACATGGACAACAGATAATGGACTCCTCTTTAATGCATAAGCATGTGGCAACAATTAGTGTTCTCATATGAGATTGAGGATATATGTCCAAAACTGAAACCTCCACCATGATTCATGGCTTTAGTTAGCGGCCTAATGTTCTTCTCTAACAATATGCATGCTCTAACCATTAAAGTGGTAGATCTCCCTTACTTCAGACAAGACGGACATGCATAGCAACTCACATGATATTCAACAAAGAGTAGTTGATGGCGTCCCCAGGAACATGGTTATCGCACAACAAGCAACTTAATAAGAGATAAAGTGCATAAGTACATATTCAATACCACAATAGTTTTTAAGCTATTTATCCCATGAGCTATATATTGCAAAGGTAAATGATGGAAATTTAAAGGTAGCACTCAAGCAATTTACTTTGGAATGGCGGAGAAATACCATGTAGTAGGTAGGTATGGTGGACACAAATGGCATAGTGGTTGGCTCAAGGATTTTGGATGCATGAGAAGTATTCCCTCTCGATACAAGGTTTAGGCTAGCAAGGTTATTTGAAACAAACACAAGGATGAACCGGTGCAGCAAAACTCACATAAAAGACATATTGTAAACATTATAAGACTCTACACCGTCTTCCTTGTTGTTCAAAACTCAATACTAGAAATTATCTAGACTTTAGAGAGACCAAATATGCAAACCAAATTTAGCAAGCTCTAGGTGTTTCTTCATTAATGGGTGCAAAGTATATGATGCAAGAGCTTAAACATGAGCACAACAATTTCCAAGTATCAAATTATTCAAGACATTTTAGAATTACTACATGTAGCATTTCCCGATTCCAACCATATAACAATTTAACGAAGAAGATTCAACCTTCGCCATGAATACTATGAGTAAAGCCTAAGGACATATTTGTCCATATGCAACGACGGAGCGTGTCTCTCTCCCACACAATGAATGCTAGGATCCATTTTATTCAAACAAAAACAAAAACAAAACAACGACGCTCCAAGCAAAGTACATAAGATGTGATGGAATAAAAATATAGTTTCGGGGGAGGAACACGATAATGTTGTTGATGAAGAAGGGGATGCCTTGGGCATCCCCAAGCTTAGACGCTTGAGTCTTCTTAATATATGCAGGGGTGAACCACCGGAGCATCCCCAAGCTTAGAGCTTTCACTCTCCTTGATCACATTGCATCATTTCCCTCTCTTGATCCTTGAAAACTTCCTCCACACCAAACTCGAAGCAACTCATTAGAGGGTTAGTGCACAATAAAAATTAACATGTTCAGAGGTGACATAACCATTCTTAACACTTCCGGACATTGCATAAAGCTCTTGGACATTAATGGATCAAAGAAATTCATCCAACATAGCAAAAGAGGCAATGCGAAATAAAAGGCAGAATCTGTCAAAACAGAACGAGTTCGTAAAGACGAATTTTAAAATGGCACCAGACTTGCTCAAATGAAAATTCCCAAATTGAATGAAAGTTGCGTACATATCTGAGGATCACGCACGTTAATTGGCATATTGTTACTGAGCTACCTACGAGAGAGGCAGGTCGAAATTCGTGACAGCAAAGAAATCTGTAACTGCGCAGTAATCCAAATCTAGTATGAACCTTACTATCAAAGACTTTACTTGGCACAACAAAACACAAAACTAAGATAAGGACAGGTTGCTACAGTAGTAAACAACTTCCAAGACTCAAATATAAAATAAAGTACTGTAGTAAAAACATGGGTTGTCTCCCATAAGCGCTTTTCTTTAACGTCTTTCAGCTAGGCGCAGAAAGTGTATATCAAGTAACATCAAGAGACGAAGCATCAACATCATAATTTGTTCTAATAATAGAATCAAAAGGTAACTTCATTCTCTTTCTAGGGAAGTGTTCCATACCTTTCTTGAGAGGAAACTGATATTTAATATTACCTTCCTTCATATCAATGGTAGCACCAACAGTTCGAAGAAAAGGTCTTCCCAATATAATGGGACAAGATGCATTGCATTCAATATCCAAGACAACAAAATCAACGGGGACAAGGTTATTGTTAACGGTAATGCGAACATTATCAACTCTCCCCAAAGGTTTCTTTATAGCATTATCAACAAGATTAACATCCAAATAACAATTTTTCAATGGTGGCAAGTCAAGCATATTATAAATTTTCTTAGGCATAACGGAAATACTTGCACCAAGATCACATAAAGCATTACAATCAAAGTCATTGACCTTCATCTTAATGATGGGCTCCCAACCATCCTCTAGCTTTCTAGGAATAGAAGTTTCAAGTTTTAGTTTCTCTTCTCTAGCTTTTATGAGAGCATTTGTAATATGTTTTGTAAAGGCTAAATTTATAGCACTAGCATTGGTACTTTTAGCAAGCTTTTGTAAGAACTTTATAACTTCAGAGATGTGGCAATCATCAAAATCCAAACCATTATAATCTAAAGCAATGGGATCATCATCCCCAATGTTGGAAAAAATTTCAGCAGTTTTATCACAGACAGTTTTAGCAGTTTCAGGCAATTTTGCACGCTTTGCACTAGGAGTAGTAACATTGCCAACACCAATTGTTTGACCATTATTAGTAGGAGGTGCAGCAACATGTGGAGCATTAGCATTGCTAGTGGTGGTAATAGTCCAAACTTTAACTACATTATTCTCTTTAGCAAGTTTTTCATTTTCTTCTCTTTCCCACCTAGCATGCAATTCGGCCATCAATCTTATATTCTCATTAATTCTAACTTGGATGGCATTTTCTGTAGTAACAATTTTATTTTCAATATCCTTATTAGGCATAACTTTCGATTTCAAAAGATCAACATCGGAGGCAAGACTATCAACCTTAGAAGCGAGAATATCAATTTTATTGAGCTTTTCCTCAACAGATTTGTTAAAAGCAGTTTGTGTACTAATAAATTCTTTAAGCATAGCTTCAAGTCCAGGGGGTGTGTTCCTATTATTGTTGTAAGAATTCCCATAAGAATTAGCATAACCGTTACCATTATGATAAGGATATGGCCTATAGTTATTACTAGAATTGTTCCGATAAGCATTGTTGTTGAAATTATTATTTTTAATGAAGTTCACATCAACATGTTCTTCTTGGGCAACCAATGAAGCTAACGGAACATTATTAGGATCAACATTAGTCCTATCATTCACAAGCATAGACATAATAGCATCAATCTTATCACTCAAG
Organism: Lolium rigidum; assembly: GCF_022539505.1. Taxonomy (NCBI): domain Eukaryota; kingdom Viridiplantae; phylum Streptophyta; class Magnoliopsida; order Poales; family Poaceae; genus Lolium; species Lolium rigidum. The sequence goes on along the minus strand of NC_061513.1, from coordinate 158,289,987 downwards.
GAAGAGGTTTCTTCGACAGAATTTACCTTCTTACCTTGTGGAGCTCTTTCTGTGTGCCATTCAGAGTAATTAATCATCATATTATCAAGGAGCTTTGTTGCTTCACCAAGAGTGATGGACATAAAGGTACCTCCAGCAGCTGAATCCAATAGGTTCCGCGAAGAAAAGTTCAGTCCTGCATAAAAGGTTTGGATGATCATCCAAGTAGTCAGTCCATGGGTTGGGCAATTTTTAACCAAAGATTTCATTCTTTCCCAAGATTGAGCAACATGTTCATTATCTAATTGCTTGAAATTCATTATGCTACTTCTCAAAGATATAATTTTAGCAGGGGATAATATCTACCAATAAAAGCATCCTTGCATTTAGTCCATGAATCAATACTATTCTTAGGCAGAGATAGCAACCAATCTTTAGCTCTTCCTCTTAATGAGAAAGGAAACAATTTTAATTTTATAATGTCACCATCTACATCTTTATACTTTTGCATTTCACACAATTCAACAAAATTATTGAGATGGGCAGCAGCATCATCGGAACTAACACCAGAAAATTGCTCTCGCATAACAAGATTCGGTAAAGCAGGTTTAATTTCAAAGAATTCTGCTTTGTAGTAGCGAGGTGGAGCAATAGGTGTGCATAAGAAATCATTATTATTTGTGGTTGTGAAGTCACACAACTTAGTATTTTCAGGAGTGGACATTTTAGCAGTAGTAAATAAAGCAAACTAGATAAAGTAAATGCAAGTAACTAATTTTTTTGTGTTTATAATATAGAGTGCAAGACAGTAAATAAAGTAAAACTAGCAACTAATTTTTTTGTGTTTTGATATAATGCAGCAAACAAAGTAGTAAATAAAATAAAGCAAGACAAAAACAAAGTAAAGAGATTGGATTGTGGAGACTCCCCTTGCGGCGTGTCTTGATCTCCCCGGCATCGGCGCCGGAAAAAGAGCTTGATGGCGTGTAACTCACACGTTCGTTGGGAACCCCAAGAGGAAGGTATGATGCGCACAGCAGCAAGTTTTCCCTCGGAAAGAAACCAAGGTTTATCGAACCAGGGAGGAGCCAAGAAGCACGTTGAAGGTTGATGGCGGCGGGATGTAGTGCGGCGCAACACCAGGGATTCCGGCGCCAACGTGGAACCTGCACAACACAACCAAAGTACTTTGCCCCAACGAAACAGTGAGGTTGTCAATCTCACCGGCTTGCTGTAACAAAGGATTAGATGTATGGTGTGGATGATGATTGTTTGCAGAAAACGAGTAAAACAAGTATTGCGATAGATTGTATTCGATGTAAAAGAATGGACCGGGGTCCACAGTTCACTAGAGGTGTCTCTCCCATAAGATAGCATGTTGGGTGAACAAATTACGGTCGGGCAATTGACAAATAGAGAGGGCATAACAATGCACATACATGATATGATGAGTATTGTGAGATTTAATTGGGCATTACGACAAAGTACATAGACCGCTATCCAGCATGCATCTATGCCTAAAAAGTACACCTTCAGGTTATCATCCGAACCCCTTCCAGTATTAAGTTTCAAACAACGAGACAATTGCATTAAGTATGGTGCGTAATGTAATCAATAACTACATCCTCGGACATAGCATCAATGTTTTATCCCTAGTAGCAACAGCACATCCACAACCTTAGAACTTTACATCACTTGTCCCAGATTTAATGGAGGCATGAACCCACTATCGAGCATAAATACTCCCTCTTGGAGTTAAGAGCAAAAACTTGGCCAGAGCCTCTACTAATAACGGAGAGCATGCAAGATCATAAACAACACATAGGTAATAGATTGATAATCAACATAACATAGTATTCTCTATCCATCGGATCCCGACAAACACAACATATAGAATTACGGATAGATGATCTTGATCATGTTAGGCAGCTCACAAGATCCAACAATGAAGCACAATGAGGAGAAGACAACCATCTAGCTACTGCTATGGACCCATAGTCCAGGGGTGAACTACTCACTCATCACTCCGGAGGCGACCATGGCGGTGAAGAGTCCTCCGGGAGATGAATCCCCTCTCCGGCGAGGGTGCCGGAGGTGATCTCAGAATCCCCCGAGATGGGATTGGCGGCGGCGGCGTCTCAGTAAGGTTTTCCGTATCGTGGCTCTCGATACTGGGGGTTTCGCGACGAAGGCTTTAAGTAGGCGGAAGGGCAACGCGGGGGGCCACACGAGGGCCCCACACGCCAGGGCCGCACGGCCAAGGGCCAGGCCGCGCCGCCCTGTTGTGTCGGCGCCTCGTGGCCCCACTTCCTTTCTCCTTCGGACTTCTGGAAGCTTCGTGGAAAAATAGGCCCCTGGGCGTTGATTTCGTCCAATTCCGAGAATATTTCTTTACTAGGATTTCTGAAACCAAAAACAGCGTAGAAACAACAATCGGCTCTTCGGCATCTCGTTAATAAGTTAGTTCCGGAAAATGCATAAATACGACATACAATGTGTATAAAACATGTAGATATCATCAATAATGTGGCATGGAACATAAGAAATTATCGATACGTCGGAGACGTATCAGAGACCAATCATGCAAACCAAATTTCAACAAGCTCTATGGTAGTTCTTCATTAATAGGTGCAAAGTACATGATGCAAGAGCTTAAACATGATCTATTTGAGCACAACAATTGCCAAGTATCAAATTATTCAAGACAATATACCAATTACCACATGAAGCATTTTCTGTTTCCAACCAAATAGCAATGAACGAAGCTGTTTCAACCTTCGCCATGAACATTAAAAGTAAAGCTAAGAACACCAGTGTTCATATGAACGAGCGGAGCGTGTCTCTCTCCCACACGAGCATGATGGGATCAGATTTTATTCAAACACAAAACAAAAATAAAAACATACAGACGCTCCAAGTAAAGCACATAAGATGTGACGGAATAAAAATATAGTTTCACTAGAGGTGACCGATAAGTTGTCGATGAAGAAGGGGATGCCTTGGGCATCCCCAAGCTTAGATGCTTGGGATGAACCACGGGGGCATCCCCAAGCTTAGACTTTTCACTCTTCTTGATCATATTATATCATCCTCCTCTCTTGACCCTTGAAAACTTCCTCCACACCAAACTCAAAACAAACTCATTAGAGGGTTAGTGCATAATCAAAAATTCACATATTCAGAGGTGACACAATTATTTTTAACACTTCTGGACATTGCACAAAGCTACTGAAAGTTAATGGAACAAAGAAATCCATTCAACATAGCAAAAGAGGCAATGCGAAATAAAAGGCAGAATCTGTCAAAACAGAACAGTCCGTAAAGACGAATTTTTCAGGGGCACTTAACTTGCTCAGATGAAAAAGCTCAAATTGAATGAAAGTTGCGTACATATATGAGGATCACACACGTAAATTGGCAGATTTTTCTGAGTTACCTACATAGAGGCCTACTCAAATTCGTGACAGCAAGAAATCTGTTTCTGCGCAGCAATCCAAATCTAGTATCAACCTTACTATCAAAGACTTTACTTGGCACAACATTGCAATAAAATAAAGATAAGGAGAGGTTGCTACAGTAGTAACAACTTCCAAGACACAACAAAACAGTAGCAAAATAAAACATGGGTTATCTCCCAAGAAGTGCTTTCTTTATAGCCATTAAGATGGGCTCAGCAATTTTAATGATGCACTCGCAAGAAATAAGAGTTGAAGCAAAGAGAGCATAAAAAAGCAAGTATGAAACAAATTTAAGTCTAACCCACTTCCTATGAAAAGAAATCTTGTAAATAAACAAGTCATGTAAGCACAAAGCAACAAGCATAGAAAGGCAACACAAGCACAATTTCAAGATTCTCAACACAAAGAGGGGAAACTTAATATTATTAAGATGCATATAACCATGTTTCCCTCTCTCATAATAACTTTCAGTAGCGTCATGAACAAACTCAACCATATAACTATCACATGAAACATTCTTATCATGAGCTACATGCATAAAATTATTACTCTCCACATGAGCATAGTCTTTACTATTAATTGTAGTGGGAGCAAATTCAATAAAATAGCTATCATTATTATTCTCATCACCATAATCATCATATATAGGAGGCATATTGTAGTCATAATTAATTTTCTCCTCAATAGTAGGTGGTCTGAAAATATGATAGTCATCATTGTAATCATCATATATAGGAGGTAAAATATCATCAAAGTAAATTTTCTCCTCCATGCTTGGGGGACTAAAAATATCTTGCTCATCAAAACAAGCTTCCCCAAGCTTAGGTCTTTCTATATCGTCATGGGAAGAAACATGGATAGTATTAATACTATGGCAGTTATTAACATCCTCATTTTCAGAATTAGTTTCCCAGAGATTTTCAATATCAAAAGTAGTGTGCTCTTCTAAATCATAATCACTAATATAGGTAAAGGGCATAGGAAGATCATTGTACTCAGATTCATTATCATAATAATCATTAGGAGCAACATACTTACGGTTACCTATCGTTATCTCATACACGCGGGGATATGCCGTTACCTCTTTCTTTTTATTCCCCCTCTTCTTCTTCTTCTTTTTTTTCCTTCTTCTTCTTCTTCTTCTTCTTCTTTTCCTTCTCCTCGTTCCCTTCTTTAGGAGGAAGAGGCTTGAAGGGAGGCTCCTCCACGATGCACTCGATTTATTTCCGAAACAATAGAAGAAACTTGGGAGGATTCCTCCTTTTCATTAATAAGTTTAAAACACACAGCGGTCCTATCATATTTTGGCAAAGTGTCATCTTCTAAAATATTTTGTATGTAAGTATTTGTATGGAAATTATTAATGCAATAAGAAAGACACCCATGCATGACACTATTAATATCAAGATCACTCATATGTAACAAAGAAATTTTTCTTGATAACTCTTCACACCCCAAAAATAATGTAAGTTCATCATGCTGATTAGAAGTGATTTCACCATCACAATACAAATTTGCAGCACTCATGGGGTTCGAATTATCATTGGAGGAGCATTGAAAATTAAAATGACCCACTCTATGGAAAAGTTCACAAATAAAAGGATAGAGGGCAGAAACTTTTTCACCAAGATCATCTAGAGCCCTAGACCACTTTCTAGTTTTTTCATTCTTGTGATGGATACAATATTCTTCTTCAGTTTTATTCTTTTCACAAGGTCTATGAACTCCACAAAAATTAACATGCTTATAGGAAATAGCATTTTCAGAAGTTTGAACATGTTCATTGCAATCATTAATAACAGTTTCATCCTTCATGCAAGTGTCTTTAAAAGGTTCATGATACTTATCAAAATTCTTCCTAGGCAATTCAAAATGAGAGGCAAAAGCTTTATAAAGATTTGCAACAACTTGAGAGTCAAGACCATAAGTAGCACTCATATTTCGAAATTTATCAGTATCCATAAAAGTTACAATGCATTCATAATCATAATTTATACCTGACTCTCTACCTTTGTCGTTCCCAATCTTCAGTATTGCTTTGAATTCTTTCAAGAAGATCCCATCTAGCTTCAACCTCCTTGCTTGTGAAAGATCCCTCCAAACAGGCATCTAGATAGTCCTTGTGGTGTCCTGAAAGCCTTGCATAAAAATTATTAATAATAACATTATGGGGGAGCTCATGAATGGGACATTTGAGCATTAGTGACTTCAATCTCCCCCATGCTTGAGAAATACTCTCTCCATCACGAGGATAAAAGTTATAAATATAATTCCTATCAATATGCACTTCATGAGGAGGATAAAATTTAGAATAAAAGAGAGGTACAATTTCCTCCCAACCAATAGATCGACCATTCTTCAGCATCTTATACCATTCTGCAGCTTTGCCCTTCAGAGATATAGAGAATAGCTTCCTCTTAACTTTGTCCTTTGAAATACCTGCATTCTCGAACAACTCGCATAATTCATGTATAAAGAGTAAATGATCACTAGGATGGACAGCCCCATCTCCAAAATAGCAATTGTTCATAGCAAGTTCAACAATTTTCATAGTTATCTTGAAGGGAATACTTTCAGTAGGTGGATTTAAAATATCAGAAGCATCATTAGAGTTATCGCATATGGGAGATAAAGCATTATCAGAGCAAATTTTCTCCCCTAAAGATGGGAAGCTAAAAAGATCATAAAAACTAGCTTCCCCAAGCTTAGACTTTTTCATAGCATTAGAAGTAATTGCATTCATACTAATAACATTGCTACTATCATACAAATAAGGTTCCATAGGTTTTTTAATTTTCGCATCAAACAATTCATGTCTTAACTCAGGAAATAGATTAAAAAGCTCACTATTGTTTTCCATTATGCCTAACTAGTGAAAATAAAAACAAGAAACAAAAAGATGCAATTGCAGGATCTAGAGGAAATAGCTTCGAGCACTCACACACCGGCAACTGTGCTAGGAAATAGCTTAGTAGTTAGAGGATGTGAATACCTTTTACCTTACCTCCCCGGCAACGGCGCCAGAAAATAGCTTGATGTCTACGCACGCTTCTATTCCTGTAGACAGTGTTGGGCCTCCAAGAGCAGAGGTTTGTAGAACAGCAGCAAGTTTCCCTTAAGTGAATCACCCAATTTTTATCAAACTTAGGGAGGTAGAGGTCAAAGATATCCCTCTCAAGCAACCCTGCAATTACGATACAAGAAGTCTCTTGTGTCCCCAACACACCTAATACACTTTTCAGATGTATAGGTGCACTAGTTCGGCGAAGAGATAGTAAAATGCAAGCGATATGGATGAATATGAGTGGTAATAGCAATCTGAAATAAACATGGCAGCAAGTAAACATGTAGCAGAACTTGTTGGAAACGGTGTTTCAATGCTTAGAAACAAGGCCTAGGGATCATACTTTCACTAATGGACACTCTCAACAATGATCACATAAATAAATAACTTCTCTTCACTTGTGCTGCTTTTAAACACTCTATTGTTGGATAACAAACACCATTCATTGTGTAGGGCTACAAGAGCACCCTCAAGCCGGAGTAAACAAGCTCCACAACGTCATAAAGGAATCACACACGATGCACACACTGTCACCGTCACACCGTGGAGAGTAATTCCGGAGTTCATATTAAAGTAACCTCTAGAGTGCATAGTAATAGTTAACTTCATAATCTACAAGAGATTACAATCATAACCTACGCCAAGTACTACATGATGCACACACTGTCAACGTTACATCATGAAGGAGGAATAGACTACTTTAATAACATCACTAGAGTAGCACATAGATTAATAGTGATACAAAGATCATGATCACATAAAGATCACATGGGAGAGAGAGATGAACCACATAGCTACCGGTAGAGCCCTTAGCCTCGGGGGAGAACTACTCCCTCCTCATCATGGGAGACAGCAACGGCGATGAAGATGGCGGTGGTGTCGATGGAGATGACTCCGGGGGCAATTCCCCGTCCCGGCGGCGTGCCGGAACAGAGACTTCTGTCCCCCGAAACGGAGTTTCGCGATGGCGGCGGCGTCCCTGGAGTCTTTCTGGAGTTTCGTCGAATTCCGAGAATATTGCCCGAACAGCCTTTCTGGAACCAAAAACAACAAAAAACAGGAACTGGCACTTCGGCATCTTGTTAATAGGTTAGTTCCGGAAAATGCATAAAAACATTATAAAGTGTGAGCAAAACATGTAGGTATTGTCATAAAACTAGCATGGAACATCAGAAATTATAGATACGTTGGAGACGTATCATTCATGCACAAGAATGCACTCACAATTTGCAGGAACCTGTGAAGAAGAAATTGATGAACCTAAAAGCTCATTGGATGAAAAAGAGGAGGAGGGTGATGAACAAAAGGAGGAAGAATGGATTAGCTAACCAAGCCAACCTTCTAATGAGAGTAACTCTTTATCTCTTACATTATTTGATTGTCATCCATGCTTACCAAAGGAGGATGAATGTTATGTTCCTGTGGATTCTCTTGAAATATTCCCTATGAGTAAAACTTGTGAGAATAATTATGCTACTGTTATTCATGATAACCCATGCTATTTTGATAAATTTTATGATAATGCTTTGTTTGTGCCTGATATCGAAATGCATGGTACTAAAGAGTTTTGCTTGGCAAATGTTTATGATAAATCTCTAGATGATGGTCCTATGTTACTTGATAATATTAATTGTACTACTAATGAAAATGGGATTGGAGATGTCTTTACTTTATCTAGGAGTCCCATATCTTTTGAGATTGATCAATCATCTTGTTATATTATTGATAAAAGTGGTTTTGAAAGTTTTGATCCTATTATTTTTGAGCTTGATAAAAATTATGTGTTTGTGGATCATGAAAAACATGCTTTATGTGATGGTTATATTGTTAAGTTTATTCATGAAGCTACTGAAAATTATTATGAGAGAGGAAAATATGGTTGTAGAAATTTGCATGGTACTAAAACACCTCTCTATATGCTGAAACTTTTGAAGTTACTCTTGTTTTATCTTCCTACGCTTGTCACTTTGTTCTTCATGAATTTATTTGTGTACAAGATTCCTATGCATAGGAATTGGGTTAGACTTAAATGTGTTTTGAATTTGCTTCTTGATGCTCCTTTTGCTCCATTTTCTATTTTCCATGTGAGCATCATTAAAATCTACTCAGCCCATCTTAATGGCTATAAAGAAAGCACTTCTTGGGAGATAACCCATGTTTTTATTTTGCTACTATTTTGTTGTGTCTTGGAAGTTGTTACTACTGTAGCAACCTCTTCTTATCATGTTTATTGCATTGTTGTGCCAAGTAAAGTCTCTAATATAAAGTTGATACTAGATTTGGATTTCTGCGCAGAAACAGATTTTTAGCTGTCACGAATTTGAGTAGATCTCTCTGTAGGAGACTCTAAAATTTCTGCAAAATTTCATGCGTGTTCCTCAGATATGTACGCAACTTTCATTAGTTTTGAGTTTTCTGATTTGAGCAACGGAAGTACCTCTAAAAAATTCGTGTTTACTGACTGTTCTGTTTTGACAGATTATGTCTCTGTTTTTTGCATTGTCTCTTGTGGACTTTAAGTAAGGCTTTCTAGACTTGGAGAGCTGTAGCTAATGTTTTATTGAGTTCTTGCAATGTGTCACTACAGGACTAAAGTGAATTAAAGTTTTTTGAGTACTAACCCCTCTAATGAAGTTTATGAGAAGTTTGGTGTGGCAGAAGTTTTCAAGGGTCAAGAGAGAAGGGTGATATAATGTGATCAAGAAGAGTGAAAAGTCTAAGCTTGGGGATGCCCCCGTGGGTCACCCAAGCATATTTCAAGAAGACTCAAGCGTCTAAGCTTGGGGATGTCCAAGGCATCCCCTTCTTCATCAACAACTTATCAGGTCACCTCTAGTGAAACTATATTTTTTTTCCGTCACATTTTATGTGCTTTACTTGGAGCGTCTGTGTGTTTTTATTTTTGTTTGTGTTTGAATAAATTCGGATCCTAGCAATCCTTGTGTGGGAGAGAGACACGCTCCGCTTTTTCATTTGAACACTTGTGTTCTTAATTTACTTTAATATTCATGGCGAAAGCTGAAAGCCGCTTCACTTATTGTTATTTGGATGGAAACAGAAAATGCTTCATATTGTCTTGAATAATTTGATACTTGGCAATTGTTTTGAGTTCTCAAGTAGATCATGTTTAAGCTCTTGCATCATGTAGTTTAAACCTATTAGTGGAGAACTACCGTAGAGCTTGTTGAAATTTGGTTTGCATGATTGGTCTCTCTAAGGTCTAGATATTTTACGGTAAAAGTGTTTGAGCAACAAGGAAGACAGTGTAGAGTTTTATAATGCTTGCAATATGTTCTTATGTAAGTTTTGCTGTACCGGTTCACACTTGTGTTTGCTTCAAACAACCTTGCTAGCCAAAGCCTTGTACTGAGAGGGAATGCTTCTCGTGCATCCAAAACCTTGTGCCAAAACCTATGCCATTTGTGTCCACCATAACTACCTACTATGTGGTATTTTTACTGCCATTCCAAGTAAATACTTCATGTGCTACCTTTAAACAATTCAAAACTTTATTACTCCTTATTTACGTCAATGTTTTATAGCTCATGAGGAAGTATGTGGTGTTTTATCTTTCAATCTTGTTGGGCAGCTTTCACCAATGGACTAGTGGCTCATCCGCTTATCCAATAATTTTGCAAAAGAGTCGGCAACGGGGTTCCCAGCCCCAATTAATTAACCTTCACTAATAATTCTCTTCACATGTTTTGCCCTGATTCATCAGTAAGCAACTTAATTTTGCAAATAGACACTCCTCTATGGTATGTAAAATGTTGGAAGGCACCCGAGTATTCGGTTAGCCATGGCTTGTGAAAGCAAAAGGTTGGGAGGAGTGTCATCTATAAATAAAACTAAAATACATGTGTAAACAAAACAGAAGAGGGATGATCTACCTTGCTGGTAGAGATAACGCCCTCATGGGAGCCGCTCTTTGAAAGTCTGTTTAACAAGGGGGTTAGAGTGCCCACTACCATTCGTTGACAACAACAAACACCTCTCAAAACTTTATTTGTATGCTCTCTATATGATTTCAAAACTTAAAAAGCTCTAGCACATGATTTAATCCCTGCTTCCCTCTGCGAAGGGCCTTTCTTTTACTTTATGTTGAGTCAGTTTACCTACTCCTTTCTATCTTAGAAGCAAACACTTGTGTCAACTGTGCATTTATTCTTAGATACTTGCTTATTTGCATTCATCATATTACTTTGTGTTGACAATTATCCATGAGATATGCATGTTGAAAGTTGGAAGCAATTGCTGAAACTTAAATCTTCCTTTGTGTTGCTTCAAAATCTCTTATTAAGAATTTATTGCTTTATGAGTTAACTCTTATGCAAGACTTTTTGATGCTTGTCTTGAAAGTACTATTCATGAAAAGCTTTGCTATATGTTATCTATTTGTTAGCAAACTATAGATCATTGCCTTGAGTCACTTCATTCATCTCATATGCTTTACAATAGTATGATCAAGATTATGTTAGTAGCCTGTCACTTCAGAAATTATTCTTTTTATCGTTTACCTACTCGAGGGCGAGTAGGAACTAAGCTTGGGGATGCTTGATACGTCTCCAACGTATCTATAATTTCTGATGTTCCATGCTAGTTTTATGACAATACCTACATATTTTGCTCACACTTTATAATGATTTTATGCATTTTTCGGCACTAACCTATTAACGAGATGCCAAGGTGCCAGTTCCTGTTTTCTGCTGTTTTTGGTTCCAGAAAAGCTGTCCGGGCAATATTCTCGGAATTCGACGAAACAAAAGCCAAACCTCCTATTTTACCGAGACGGACCCAGAACACCGAAGGAGAGACGGAGAGGGGCCGAGGGGGCCCCACGCCACCTGGCGGCGCGGCCTAGGAGGGGGCGCGCCCAGCTATGGGGTGGGCCCCTCGGGACCCCTCCGACGCCGCCCTTTCGCCTATATATTCCTCGCGACGCGAAAACCCTATAAAAATCAATCATACTCTAGAAAGACTCCAGGGGCGCCGCCGCCATCGCGAAACTCCGTTTCGGGGGACAGAATCTCTGTTCCGGCACGCCGCCGGGACGGGGAAGTGCCCCTGGAAGTCTTCTCCATCGACGCCACCGCCTCCATCATGCTCCGTGAGTAGTTCCCCCATGGACTACGGGTTCTAGCAGTAGCTAATTGGTACTCTCTCTCCCATGTACTTCAATACAATGATCTCATGAGCTGCCTTACATGATTGAGATCCATCTAATGTAATCGGTGTTGTGTTTGTTGGGATCCGATGACTTGTTACATTATGATCAGTCTATCTATAAAGTTTGTGGAGTTATTGTTGCTGCAATCTTGTTGTGTTTAATGCTTGTCACTAGTGCACGAGTGGCATGATCATAGATTTAAGCTCTATAATTATTGCTTAGATTGTATCTACAAGTTGTTTGCACATGTCTATGTCCGGAACCCGAGGCCCCAGAGTGACGGCAAGAATCGGGATAACCGGAAGGGAAGGCTTAGATATGAGGATCACATGTTTTCACCAAGTGTTAATGCTTTGCTCCGGTGCTCTATTAAAAGGAGTACCTTAATTACCGAGTAGATTCCCTTGAGGCCCGGCTGCCACCGGCTGGTAGGACAAAAGATGTTATGCAAGTTTCTCATTGCGAGCACGTATGACTATATATGGAAAACATGCCTACATGATTAATAAACTTGATGTTCTGTCTTAATGCTATTTCAATCCTATCAATTTCCCAACTGTAATTAATTTGTTCACCCAACACTTGTCACTTGTTATTGGAGAGTTACCACTAGTGTAGATAGCTGGGAACCCCGGTCCATCTTTCATCATCAAATACTCACTCGGTCCTATATGTCATTGGAAGTACTATCAACTATTTTGTGGTGCCATTGCCTCTGTGTTACTCGCTACTCGCTGTCTGTGTTCTTCGTTACTATTGCTCTTATATTACTTGCTGCTTTCACATCACCCCCGTTACTAGTGCTTTTCCGAGTGCAGCTGAATTGACAACTCAGTTGTTAAGGCTTATAAGTATTCTTCGTCTCCCCTTGTGTCGAATCAATAAATTTGGATTTTACTTCCCTCGAAGACTGTTGCGATCCCCTATACTTGTGGGTCATCACACCGCAGGAAGCCGCAAGGATTCCCAGATAGCTAGCGCGCACATATGGCATGTGATATGTGGTGCGGAGGCGGTGTCCTACCACTACGCGGAGGTCTCGCGCAATACTAAAATACGCCCCATGTAGCTGCTTCACAAAAAAACTCGTTTTGGCACCCCGAAAATGAAAAAACCATCGCCCATGGGTCGGATTGGAAATCCGCTCCCGGGGCCATGCCTTCCTTCCCAGGGACCACGCACGTGCCAAATATGGCCTCGTTACGACAAACTATGCGGTGTCACAGGCTGTTTCCTACTCATTTGACCTAAAATCCATAGAACTCCGGACATGATAGCCCTGTTTGTGAAGGGTTTTCCAAAACAATTGCCGTATTCTAATTCCGACTTTTGGAGTGGTTACCAGGCCACATAAAATGATGCCATGTGGCTCCAACGGATTTTCTGACTTCGTTTAAATTGTCATTTGGCCAAAACGGGCCCCCCACGGAGATGCGGTATGGTCGTACCAGGCGCGCTGGTGCACCTGTTCACCATCACGCTAAATGGAAAACATTTAGCAGATAAAATGATGTATCATAGACATAAAAACATTTTTCCCGGAATTTATTGAGCGACGAAAAGTGTACCCCAAGTTCAAATCTGGTCAGTTTCCAGCGGATTCGGCGGGACACCGCAGGAAGCCGTAGGGATTCCCAGATAGCTAGCGCGCACATATGGAATGTGATATGTGGTGCGAAGGTGGTGTCCTACCACTACGCGGAGGTCTCGCGCAATACTAAAATGCGCCCATGTAGCTGCTTCACAAAAAAACCCGTTTTGGCACCCCGAAAATGAAAAAACTATTTCACATGGGTCGGATTGGAAATCCGCTCGCGGGGCCTTGCTTTCCATCCTAGGTACCACACACGTGCCAAATATGGCCTCGATCCGACTAACTATGCGGTGTCACAGGCCGTTTCCTACTTATTTGCCCTAAAAGCCATAGAACTCCGGACGTGATAGCTCTGTTTGTGAAGGGTTTTACAAAATAATTGCTATATCCTAATTATAATTTTTGGAGTGATTACTAGGACACATGAAATGACGCCATGTGGCTCCAAGGGATTTTCTAACTTAGTTTAAATTGCCATCCGGCCAAAACGGCCCCACGGAGATGCGGTATGGCCGTATCGGGCGCGCTGGTGCACCCGTTCACCATCGCGCTAAACAGAAAAAATTTAGAACATAAAGTGATGTGTCGTAGACCTAAAAACATTTTTCATGGAATTTATTGAGCGATGGAAAGTGTACCCCTAGTTTAAATCCGGTCAGTTTCCAGCGGATTCGGCGGGACACCGCAGGAAGCCGTAGGGATTCCCAGATAGCTAGCGCGCACATATGGCATGTGATATGTGGTGCGGAGGCGGTGTCCTACTACTACGTGGAGGTCTCGCACAATACAAAAATACGCCCCATGTAGCTGCTTCACAAAAAAAAAACCGTTTTGGTACCCGAAAATGAAAAAACCATCGCCCAGGGGTCGGATTGGAAATCCACTTCCGGGGCCTTGCTTCCCATCCCAGGGGCCACACACGTGCCAAATATGGCCTCGTTCCGACAAACTATGCGGTGTCACAGGCCGTTTTCTACTCATTTCCCCTAAAAGCCATAGAACTCTGGACTTGATAGCCCTGTTTGTGATGGGTTTTCCAAAATAACTTCCGTATCCCAATTCCGTCTTTTGGAGTGGTTACTAGGAAACATAAAATGACGCCATGCGGTCCACGGTATTTTCTGACTTCGTTTAAATTGCCATCTGGCCAAACGGGAACCCGAGGACATATAAGAAAGTGTTTAAATTGTTACTATGTTAACATGGTACTTTACATGATTCAAATAAGCATGATTTTGACATAAATGGATAGAGGATGTTTTTCTGAACATTTTGATACATTATACGCATTTTTCTGACATCAGATGAATTAGTTATGATTTTTACAAAATTAGACAAATTTGAAAAATAGTCTACGCCGAGGGTGGCCGTCGGCGTAGCCTACATCTACGCCTAGGGCCAAATATATGCCGAGGGCTGCTCTCGGCGTAGACTTCGCTACGCCGACGGCAACGATACGCCGAGGGTCAGACGGCTGGCTGGCCGTGCCGGGCCATACGCCGACGGCCCCGACATTTGGCCGTCGGCATACGCCACGGCCGTCGGCGTACGTCGCCATTCCTGTAGTGATGGCTCAACGATACAATGGAGCACCCTGAATAGCTTACAACTCAACACTACACGTAAGCACCGAAGGAACTTGCAAGGTGAAGACTACATACCACGCTGCAGCATCAAGACATCAAGAAAGGAAGGCACGACGAGGCAGAGCCATGAAGCATGATGGAGATTGTGCTCGAGTTAGACACCATGAACCGCAAGTATGAGACACCCTCATGTTCTCAAGCTAAGAGGGCCCCTACCCTCTCGCCTTGGCTCGAAGGCACCGAACCATCGGACATGAGATCAGCTCACCCAAGAGCTGGAGAGGAGTTGGACTCGAGCCCCAGGACATCCCCAAACCGCGACCACCAAAGGAATGGAGCACACCACCTCAGCCAAATTACCATTGTCGACCTTGGAGAACGTGAGAGAGGCATGAAAGCCACCGGAAGCAACTGCACAGGCAAAAGTTGTCGCCTTCAACTCTTCTCACCGAGCACCACACTCCCCAGGCGACGTCTCCAAGAAGGACACAACGTGCAGCACGTCGATGTCGCCCAATCCGCAAGATTTTGGGCTTTCGCACGGGAGGTAGGTCAGGGTGTAAATAGGGGACCCCACCCACGCCTCCAAGGAGGAAGAACGGTGCCCGAAGGCGTCGCCGCCGCTGGGATGAGCTAGCCGACCTAGGGTTTCCACTGATCCCATGAAAACCACCAACACCCACCACGTTCGAGGTCAGGGAGCAACCGCCGCCTTCAGCCAAACCGGTGGACGAGAGAGATCCGGACGGGGAGACATGCACCAAATTTGACGAGGAGGAAGACCTCCAAGCTACCACTCGCCGTGGTCGCACCTCCCGAGAGAACGAGGCCGACGGCCAGAGCCACCCGCGACGACGCCTGCCGCGAGCACGCCGTCACCACGCTAGAAGGGCCGCCGCCCAAATCCATGGAGGATCCAACCGAAGCCGCAATGAACATCATCCTAGCCGCCGGCCACTAACGTCAAGCACCGGCAAGGCAGAGCTGGAGAGGAGGACGGGGGAAGGTGGCTTCCAAGCAGCCAGCGGCGGAGGCCATGCCCCCCACACACGGCAGCCAACCTCCGTGCCAAGGGAGCCCGCGCGTAGATCCCCGCCGCCCCCTTCACCGGCTCTGCGGGGCTTCGCCAGCAGCAGCCTTAGGGGACGGCGAGGAGAGGGGAAGAGGCGGTGGCGCGGGTTAGGGTCCCCCCCCCCCCATGGTCGCCTAGAGGAGACGACGCGAAGGGGTACGTCAAAGGTCTCCATCGATGTATTAATTAACGGTAAGAGATCATTATTGTGTTAGAAATATATTCTGCTTGTACATAGTATGATATAAACCACTCATTGTAGTTACGGATCTGATTGGTCTCGCTCATCATTTCTTAATTCTCGAGAAAACCGTAACTGTGTAATTTTCTCCGTGGTTGGTTAAGCGGCTATATTAACATCAACTGAGCCTGAGGTTAAAAGCATTGTTCTCGTGTAGCTTTGACATTTTTTTCACGGGACGTTTTTTTAATTCAGAAGTTAGCATCACGTTGACATGATAAAAGAGCTTACACCCGGTCTCTGCATATGGAAGATGCACACAACATCAAGAACAAAATGTATAAATAGAACACAGCATATAACAAGATAACATGTAGATCTCGGCGAACATCTAAGATGGAGGAGGGCCAATCCAAAGACATGTGGGATACCAGGTTCACTTCAATCATGTACACACCTCCACAAATAAATCTTTACTAGTGTGGTAGGCGCGCTTCGCCGCGCCGCCTGTATCTGATTTGTAATATAGGTTGATTGAGTGGATTTCTTCCTCGTTAATACTACAATCCATTGTAACATAATTTTCCTGGGCTTTATCAGTAAGATTCTGAACATGAGAAGAACGGAGGTACGAAGACAACAACAATACAGAATAAACAATTTTATACTTAGTTTCATTTTCTTCCAATTATGGCAAATAAGAACAATAAGCTCAAATATCTCCTCAAAATTAGAGCATTTGGTCCAATCTCCAATCTCATCTACTTTGAATCAAAAATATATACATCATAGTAAGTTAAGAAACACCCATATTCGAAATATTTAGAAGTCCCTTCATCAAGCTAAAGCCTTCTCATATATGGCTATAACTGTGTGCCTCCACCATAAACACTTCACCTCATTCATCCTTTAGGATAGCAACCAGCCTCCACTGGCATCATCGAAATGTAAGGAAAGATCTATGTTCAGTATGAGGTTGTGTCCCCCACCAGAATTTACACACAGGTTGAGTTGGGCGATGATACTAAAAATCAATGCATAACCAGATCACGTTATCCCACACTTCACAGGTGTTCAGAATTTCTTGCTCACAATACAAGTGTATTTGGACCTAGTTTAGCATGAAGACACCCTATGTGTTGCAGAACTCAAATGGAGATGCACAAGCAATAAGCTGCACTCTAATATCTTCCCCAAACAGTTCTCCCCAGTACGTGGGTTCCTTGTACTTGAGAAACATATGAACCTCATCCTTGTTCCGTCTGAGATCGAAAAGATCAAAAAAGAAACAAAATTAGCACCGTAAATTAATATTACCTCCGTCCCAAAATATGACATTTTGGTAGGATATTTTAGCCTACTAAAACGTTTTATATTTTGGGACAGGGAAGTACATCTTAACTGGGAAAGTTTTGCCACTACAGTATGCTATCCACTCAAATATGTGAGCTACCTTGTCAACACAATGGAGTTTGTACTCTGACTTCACACTTAAACACCATCTCGAGTCAAAGTGACACACCATGAAATTTTGGAACATGATTAAAAAATGTCCAGTGATATGTGTACGGCATAAATTGCATTATAGGGATAAACTGTAAAAAAAACATTATAAGAATTGAAGTATGATGATTATGTTTTTTGTGAAAGCCAATAATTTGCAGTTGAACCATGGTGATTAACAATAGCCTAATGATGATCCCATCATGCATGGGTTCTTTTAACATTATGCGGACTGAAGCAAACAAACATCAAAAACTATTACAGTGCAGTATAGCACACATCTATCGGTCTGCAGAACAATTGGTAAGCATAGATAGCCCTTGAGAGCGAAATTGGGAACAAAAGTGGTACAAAATTTGGTAGGCAAAGCTGACCCAAAAACATCCACGATAAATCAATGCAATTTTTAGCTTTCAAAGAATTTGTTAGTCGTTACATTAGCAGTAGCAGCACGAAGCATTCTTTCTTCCAAGTATTGGGGAAAGCATTTTCCTGAAGCTACCAATTTTATAATTTTAAATCCTTAAGCATATAAACATTTCTTATCTACCACTATTTACTTGCATACTAAGGTAGGAGAGTGGATACAATTGCTGCCAAAATCTGAATGCACTAAAAGTGACATATTGTTAAGAAAGCCTAAACTGGCATCTATATGCAATACCTCTGTTGGCTCATATGTTATGATACCGCAAATTCAACTTCATGCGGTACCAAATCCATGAAGTAAATTTGTATTTACCAATGGTAAGTAGATTAGTAAAATGGTAAAAAAATAGCCCATGAAAACACGCTGCCCAGTATGTATCTGCATATATGGCAAGAATACAACTTTTACATATCATTTTCTTGCTTTTAAAATCCCCTTATGATAAATCAGCAAACATAAGTTCTCTAGCCAGTGGTGGGTGCATTAAGCAGTAATTCTCAGGAAACCCAAGCTAATTAGCATACTTTGATAGTGACAACGGACACAAACAAATCAGCTAGCAGAAACAATATTGAATCCAATCATGCAAGGTGTGAAATTCATAATAACACAACAGCCATGGCAAACTTTGGGTTGCCAAGCACTGGAATGACCAAAACGACCACATGACATCAGAGACATGAAGGTGTGAAGAGTTCATAGGAAGGTGCAGACATAAAAATCAGAAAAACCGTACCCTCATCTTTGACGTCACAGGCTTGTCGTATACAGAAGCACAACCTACTGGCCGCTGGACTGTAGCCTCACGCCGAGGTCGCCATGCTTGCCGCCGACACAGCTGCACTTTAGTGTCCTTCACCTTGTTGCTTCCATACAAAACTCTGCTAGGCTGGTACATACAGAGTGGCGCCAAACTATTTACTTTCAAAATCACATGAATGAACTGAGCATATATTATAGTTTCCGTTCTTTTGATAATCCAACCCATATTAAGGACAGTACACCATTTTTTTGGATTTAGAAGCAGGGGACCGTAGAACATAATAGTGCCAGAAAATAATCTATCAAATGTTGTATAATCCATCCATGAGAGAAACGAAAACTACACAATAGATCTGCACACCGAGTCAACCATGTAAGGATACTCCAGGCTGATTCCATATGGCCATGCTGGGGTCACCATAGCATCCAAGAAAGACTACAACAGTTTGTCCTCAATTCAAAAAAGTGGAGGAAACATTAACGCTCCGTCAGGAAGGAAGTGGAGATGAACACACCGCCGCCCGGGCCTCCTAGCAGCGGCAGAGAGAACGACACATATGCTAAGAGTAAGGGCAGCCCCAGCTAGCCAAATGGCATCTGAAAATGAGACTGAGACTTGGAATTTCCAGGTACGAATGAAGGCAATAAAGATTGCATTAGTAAATCAATTACAAAGAAATTGTACTATTATTCAGAGTTTCAAACGTATCAAATAAATGGATATATAGCATTCCTATTCTAGGACAAATAACTAAAAGAATAAGTCATCGTCTGAGGGTTGGAAGCTATATTCTGGTAAGTGATAATCCATCAAGGCAAAACCAATTCAAGGACTTCATTCCTATGTATGCAGATGAAATACCGCGCTTATTTCTATATGGACATACGGATGAGAAAAGATAGAGAATCGGAAAATCACATCAAACCACATTCTCTTAATTGGCGAGCTTGTCAGCATACTTTTCAATGAACCACAAATTACCAATAAGTGAAACAAATACATCACATACCTTGAAGATATTTTAACAGAGAACACTAAGTTGTAGATCAAAGATAAAAGTAGCAGGCATAAATTTGCTGCTATTCCAGGACGCGCTGAAAATGGAGAGATCGCCGGCAAGGGCGCTCAACTTTGGCTGTGGATACCCGCTCCCACCTGCTGTTAAGATATGGGTGTCCACCACGATCACGTACTGCAAGGGTAAGAACTAAAGATTGGAAGTAAACCTGCCATCACAATTATTAAAACACAATGAATAATGTGTTGTACGAACTTATCCTAAAAACAGATGAAGTAATAATTTTACTCGATCTGGATGGGGAAAGGGGAGGGCCTTGGTACGGTATTGTGAGTCGTTCAGCTAGCCCCAAATAATCATAGAATCAGCACACATCGCACAATCCAGGCAACAACAAGCCAGCACGCAGGGATAGCAGGCTAGCACACGCCAGCACATAGGCCCAATAGATCAGCAAGCAAGCAGCCAAGCACACAGAGGAAACGCATCAAGAAAGACGGGAGCAAGGATGGCGGAAGCAATTACTTTGCTGGCAACGGGCGGCAGCGGAGGCGACTTCAGGCGGAGGAGAGGGGCGATTCCAAGCGGGGCAAGGGGAATCCGGGCGGCAACGCCGTGATTGCGGGAGGCGGCGTCACGCTCGATCCACCCAAAAGAACAAATAGAAAGAGAGTAGTGTGTGTTGGGGCCTTGGGGGTTAGGGTTAGTAGTATGTGCCTGATTGACCGGGCTCTTCCCGTGTCCCCGCCCCCGCCGTATTGCCGCCGTCCGCGTCGTAAGGTTCGTACTCCCCGTGCAGCCCCAGTCGACATAGAACACCATACATCTGATAAACTGAAGCATGAAACAAAAAATAAATAAAGGAAAAGAAGATGAAGAACCAGCAGACCGGAAGTAGGGAACATCCGCCAGAAAAGGAGACCAGCCACCAGCCCGCCTCCAAAATCGCTAGTAGAACAGAGCGGAGAAGATCCAGGGATGATCCAATCGGTCAAACTTCAGGAAAGGCACCTAGGGAAGAAAGGAAAAGCGGACGGTGCCAGGCGACCCAACTCTGGCCCGCCACGCGCCGAGCATCCTAAACCGGCCAATCCCGGACCGGCCGCCACCTACACCTACACTGGCCCACCGCGCATGCAAGGCACCGTCAAAACGCTGGGAAGGCAGCGATTACAACGGCTTTAAGTTGTTTAGATAATTCTCCATATGATGTACATACGGTAACAAAGCAAATGACTACAGTGGTAGATCCATAGATGACCTGAAAACGGGCGTAGAGTACGTACTGCTCCATCTCATCTCAATCTACACGTCCGCTAAAAAAATCACCATCTACACGTTTTGCTCCTCCTTGTAAAATCCGTTTTGCTCAGCCTGTTTCAAGCATTAGGGATCCATCTCTTTATAAATTCAATCTTGGCAGTTGTATTTTTTGTATCATGAAATTTGGATATTTTGGGCAGCATTTTAAGAGCAAACCTACCCTTGTGTCGTGCAAATTTTAATACATCCTCCGTCCATATAAGTATGATGTCGGAGATTTATCTAATTTTTGATATATCTATACACTAAATGAAATTCTAGATACATCTAAATTTAGAAAAACTTGCGACATATTTTTATGAACATAGGTACCATAATTTTTATGCCCACAACTTTTTTTCATTGCTAGGTCTGCCACTGGCCATTGGCATTTTTAAAAATAATGATATAAGTGTGCTTCAAAAATAAAGATCTACTACATGAGAAAGAAAGTATCAACTACACATTATTAGCTCAATTGTTTTAGCGATATAGGGCCCAATTTAAAATTTTGCCACATGGCCCCGAATTTTGACGGCCCGTGCTTGTTAGAGGGTGTACTCCTAGTTGGCTTGGTGGTTGGTGTCGCGGTGACCTCTTCGTAGAATATTGTAAAGAGGCCCAGGATTTCTCCTTGGGGGAGTTTGTGAAGTGGCTGTGGATCTTGCCATCTTCGGAGTGGAGGAAAATCTAGTCATTGATTTTATTTCCTCTTCATAGCCATTGAGTTTGAAGTATTTATATCTTGCTTATCACTTGTGTTATATATCTTGTGCTATGTTGTTTAGCTTGAGTTGTTTTTGGTGCACCTAGTTGAACCTATATTATTTAGGTTTTGTTCTTGTAAAATAAATGTTCGTTTAATTCCGCACTTACAAGCCAAATACATAACGATTTTAAAAACGTCTCACTACTAGGAAATCCTTTTTGTGTGGTGCACCATTTTGGACTTCTGTGGCGCATATCCCTTGCGCCATAGTTGTCACGTGATAGATATTTAAATTCTATGGCGCATATCTACATGCGCCACAGAAATTTAAAAACTTCTGTGGCGCACCAGGTAGTCATGCGCCACAGCAATCTTCTGTGGCGCACAACGCCATAGATTTTTTTTTGAAATTAAAAAAATAGCGGCCAGATCTAGATCTGGATCTGGATCTAGGGCTGCTGGAATTTTTCGCCTTTTTTTTGAAATTTCGCCGGAGGTGTGCTTGGGTGGGTTGGTGGGTGGAGGAGGAGGTCGGTCGGAGGAGGTGGTGGTGGAGTAGTAGGAGGAGGAGGAGGAGGAGGTGGTGGTGGTGGTGGTGGTGGTGGTCGAGGAGAGGAGGTGGTGGTGGTCGCCGAAGGAGGATGAGAAGGTGGTGGTGGTGGGTGGGTGGAGGAGGAGGAGGAGGTGGTGGTGGTGGTCGTTAGAGGAGGAGTAGGTCGCCGGAGGAGGAGGTGGTCGCCGGAGTAGGAGGAGGTGGTGGTGGGTGGAGGAGGAGGAGGGAGAAGAAGGGAGGAGAAAGAGGAGAAGGGGACAAAGGGAGAAGTGGAGGAGTACGAGGAGGAGAAGGGAGCAGAAGGAGAAGAGGAGGAGAAGGGAGACGAAGGAGAAGTGGAGGAGGCCACCGAAATTCAAAATTCGGCTTAAAATTTCTGTGGCACATGGGGCATATGGTGTGCCATAGAATTTTTGTTTCGATTTTTTTATTTTTGCAGGAAAAAATCTTGACTTTGCCGTATTTTTTTACTCTTTCGAATTTGGCGATTCTAAAAATTGGCTAACCGGGCAAACCTGGGTGAATTCGGATATAGAATTTTCTCCCGGTCATTTTAATATATTATGCTTTTTTCGAGTTCGTATGCAACCACAAATCCATTTTGATGATTTTGCAACGCATTTTTGCAAAAAAAGTCGAAATTCATGTTTGTCAATTCTCATGGTACTAGATGATATAATACATGGGCACCTCGAAGAATTTTATTTTTTTGAATTTTATATCTATTTCTTTTATATTTTACAGAGCTAAAAAAGGCGATCCAGGGGGGGTGGAGTTGCATGGGGAGAAAAAAAGCCCTCCACATTCTCCACAGAATTGTGGCCTCGTGAAGTCAGTGGTGGGCCCGCGTGGGCCCCATGGAGGTTTTGTGGCGCATCCGTCCACATGCGCCACAGAAAGGCAAAGCTCTGTGGCGCACCAGTCCTACATTCGCTATTTTTTGATGCGCCACAGAAATAATTTTGTGGAGCACGCACTTTTAGGTGCGTCACATAATACATTTCTACCTATAATGATTTTCCTAGTAGTGTCTATTCAGCCCTCTCTCGTCCCCTCTAAGAGACATCTCGTACTTTCAGTTACACAACTCTTTTATATCTCGGTGGAATTATCGAAAACAGTTATTGGATACCATTTCCCTAGCGGGCACTTAACGTAGATTTTTTTTGAGAAGAAATGCTCGATTGTATTAATATAGAAACGAATCCAGAACAAGCTGGTTCCCCATTACACTAGGTGCCTCGCCGCACCAGACCTTACAAATTTATTATCGCAGCCATCATGTAGTCCTTATTTTCCGTTCCATCGTCCAATTTAAGTGCCAACAGTTTTTCACAATTACCGGATGGATTTGACTTCACATGTTCAGTTGTTTTGAAACAAAAGTTTCTTAGAAACAATGGTACATAATTTTTTGTTACCAATCTTGCTCGGGTCACGATCCACCAGCTCGCGCATGCCTCATTTGACATGCGTAACTTTTTTAAGCGTAGAACATGTCGATGCCGTTTGCAAAGAGGAGCGTCCTTAGCGTCGCTCTATACTAGTGGAAGTCTACCATGGCGATTTGGTGTAGTGGTTCGACCTCCTATTCACTATTAATGTGTTTCTGCATGTATAGGCGTTGATCATGCTGCATACTAGATGTTAGTTCGATTCCTTAAAAGAAATCTAGAAAGGTAATGATGCTGAATACGACGTTTCATTTTATAAGTAGTTCAAAATTTGTGTGAAGCATGCACGGCCTTAATTGGTGAAAGTTTTTCCTTGGGATGCAAATGCCAAGCCTTGTTCTATTAGAAGCCGTACGTACGTTGGTACATTTGCACACAACAACAGAATACACAACCATCAACCTCAGCACAGTGTGTCCCCGAAACTGAAGCGCTCGCGCGCAGCGCCGCACGCTCGATCACACCAGCTTCTGCTCTGCCTCCCGTACATGTAACCCGCCGCTGCTATCGTCGTTGTGCGATGGCGTCTGAGCTATGCAGCTCTGCACTGCAGGAGGATCTGGCCTGCCGGCGAACCTAGAGTTTGTTGATTCCCCGGGTCTCATTTTCCGGCTGTTTTCCGTTCCTGCCTCCCGGAACCAGCAGCGCGGTGGTCTTCCTCGTCCGAGATGCCGTACTCCGCGGTCTCGAGGTCGGCCTCGAACGCCATCCGCCGGAAGTGCTCGATGTCGGCCGAGTACTGGCCGGAGTCGTACGCCGTGCTCTGCCCGAGCTTGACGCCGTTGGTCAGGTCCATCGAGCTGCCGTCCACGTCCAGCGATCGCCAAACCTGATCATAAAGACAAGAAAGACGCATTTCATCCCACAAGCTACTTCCCTAATTCCTGTCGTCCAGACTGTTCTGCAGATTGTTACCTGCACCATCCTTGGTCTCTTGGTGACAGAGTGACGAATGCAAGAGGCAGCTGCCTCCACCATCCTTCGCATCTCAGTCTTGGAGTACCTGGACTGCAGTACAGGGTCAGCGAGCTCCCTGAAGTCGTCCGTCTCCAAGGCGTCCACCAACAGAGGCCGAGCCTGCAACGATACACAAAAGGCTCTCACAATGGGAAATTAATATGATCATCAACTGAAGAAAGGTGACATAAAGTATGACACTAAAGGTTTAAAATGTACATACCCATTCAACCAAGCTTTCTTCTCCGAGGGGTTGAGATGAATCTACAGGCTTCCGCCCAGTGATAAGCTCCAAGAGCACCACTCCGAACGAAAACACGTCGGATCTGTCCGTCAGCTTCCCGCTTGATGCGTACTCCGGTGCCATATACCTGTTAGCAATGCAACACGCTAAGAAAGGATTCTACACTACTTTCAGACTATCAGTTTAGCCGAGTGGACAAGGCATTTCTGTGAGCAGAAAATGCAGAATACAGAACATTATTGTTCTCGGACTGACTGCGTGTACTAGCCTACTAGGAGTATTGAGTATTGACTGCGAAATCCGCATTAGGAAGAGGTGCTTACCCGAATGTGCCCATCACACGCGTGGAGACATGAGTCATAGCATCGTTGGTCAGCTTAGCAAGACCGAAATCCGCAACCTGTCAAGCCAAGAAATAAAAGCCAAATCAACCTTCCGTCATGCTAAGAATGGAAGATGAAGCTGTGTTTGTACACCTTTGCCTCGAAGGCGTCATCCAGGAGAATGTTGGCCGACTTGATGTCCCGGTGTATGATCCTAGGATGGCCTGCCAAAGAACAGTAAAAGAGGTTAACTGAATAATAACAGTCCCTTGTATAGATAACTGAAGAATGCCCTCTCGAACAAACGAAATGCCACCTACAGTCTTCGTGCAGGTAGGTCAATCCACGGGCCGATCCGATCGCAATCTTCATCCGCTTCGACCAATCCATCGCCGGAAGCCCTTTCCCTGTAGTAATTCGCATTCAGAAATCGTCAGCTAATTAAACACACTTCCACGCGAAGAGGAGGATTCAGTGTTGGTTCAAGAAGCTGACCGTGCAGGTGGTGCTCGAGCGTGTGGTTGGAGACGAACTCGTAGACGAGGAGGCGGTTGTTCTCGGTGACGCAGTAGCCGACGAGCGTGACGAGGTGGCGGTGGTGGATGCGGCTGATGATGTCCACCTCGGCGCGGAACTCCTTCTCCCCCTGCCCGCCGCCCACCTTGAGCTGCTTCACCGCCACGCGCCGCCCGTCGCCCAGCGCGCCCATGTACACCTTCCCGAACCCGCCTTCGCCGATCACGTTCTCCGCCGAGAAGCCGCCGGTGATAGCCGCCAGCTCATCGTACGTGAAGCACGACTTGGAGCCGGAGTACTCGTACGAGCTCGTGTCGCTCGGCCCGTTCGACGGAGGGTACACGTCCGGCGACGTAGCATCTGCATGTAAGCACGCGCGTCACACGAAATGTACATATAAGAGCGAGCAAGCGACCAACTTAATCCCAAGACACTGACTTGCCGGCACGACGACGGTTCTCTTGCGCATGGGTGGACGCCGACTCTTGCCCCGGTTGCTCACCCACACCACCATGAAAAGCGAGGCCAGTGCCAGGAGGAAACCTGCCACGGCTACCCCAACGATCACCCCGATCGGCACGTTGGCACCTGAGTCTCTAGCCTGAGCCTGAGGTGCCGGAGGCGGCGGGCTCGCGGCAGCGACGGCGGGACCGGGAGGGCTCTGCCACGTGCCAGCGGGAAGCGATCCGGCGGTCGCGACGGTGGGACCGGGGGGAACCGTCACGCCTGAAGGCAGCAACTGTGAGGCAGACGGAGGTGTCCCTGGAGCCGCTGGCGTCGCCTGACCTGCGGCGGCCGGGACCGAAGTGGGCGTTCCAGGCGTTGCAAGCGGTGGAGGTTTCAAGGCTGCCGCCGGAATGGAAGGAGGCGAAGGGGTCGGGGTGGCTGGCGCGGGGTTCACTGGTTGCGAAGGTGGTGGCGACGCCGGTGGCGAAGTCGTGGCTTGCGGAGGTGATTGCTGAGACGGCGATCTCGAGGCCTCAGGCGACGGTGGTGTCGTCGAAGACGCAGGCGACGGCGGAGGTGAAGATGGCGGAGGTGAAGATGGCGGGGGAGAAGAGGGTGGAGGTGACCGGCTTGTCGGCGGAGGAGGCGAAACGGGCGGAGGGGAGGACGCTGCAGGGGCCTTCTCCGGCGGCCGCGACTGGGGAGGCGCCTTCGTCACGGATTGAGGAGGAGGCGAGGAAGACGGCGGCGGGGACTTGGGCGGCGACGGCGTGGGCGGCGGAGGAGGTGACAATGCTGTTGGCGGCGGTGAGGCCGACGACTGCGGAGGGGGCGCCGGCGGACCCTCCACCGGTGCAGAGGCCAAGTGCTGGGTGGATTCCATGAGAACGCGCGGCATGGCAAAGCCGCGCGTTGATGAGAGTCGTCCCCGATGCCGACGCGTTCCGAGCAACCCCCTAGAGAAGCAGCAATTGCATGCCGCGCGTCGGCGTGGTCGGCAGCCAGGCTATCACACCGGCATCGGCAGGACGGAAGCAACGTGGAGCGCGCGAATGGAGACGACGGAATGTGCCTCGCCTTGCCACCAAGATGGGCCGGGTGTTTTGTTGCTCTTCCTTTTCGATTTCCGGTGTCAGATTTTTTTTTTCTCGTCATTTTCTTTTCTTGGATGGGTGGAGGAACAGAGCAACTTCTGTCTGCAGGGGGTTCGAGAAATCTGGGCGGCCGTACGACGAAACCGACGCCATTGCGCATACCTGATTGTTTGCTGGAGTTAACTGCAAAACTGTGTACAAAGGTTATGCATGCTAACTGCTAAGTATAGACGTGTGAAGCCCGGGCTACACGTAGCCCGATCTTTGAACAATTCAAAATTGACATTTTGGAATTTTCATTTTTTTTGACAAAAATTTAGATGTAGAAAACAATCTACTCTATCAACTCGAAAAAATCTCAAATCGAAGCAGTATGTATTTTGGGCTGCACGAGAATGCCAAAATTGACATCTCAAGTGGCGAATAGTGCAAAAGTTCAATTCTCCATATTCTATCAGATTTCTTTTTGTTAAACTCGTAATATAAGTCAATCGGGTTGAGATTTCGTGTGTTGATAGAGTACATCATTAGCTACAACTAGTATATTTTACTAGAATTTTTTTTAACCTTGAAATTGTGTTTTGAAACTTTGAAAAAAAAAAAACCGTGCTCCGTGTTGTAAGGTTACATTGTCCCTATGTGTGGTTTTGGTAGTTAATTATAATCTCTATGCAGTGGTATGTTGGATCACCGCAGCTTGAGCCGGATAGCAGAACCGTCTGAGAACAATAGACGAGAACAGGTCTAAGTACCGAGTTAGTACTAGTGCATCTTCTCAAAAGGATGACTCCTCCACCCCTACCAAGCAACTTCCTTCTCCTTGTTCAGCATGGCCACCATCCCTTGCGCCTCCACCGTGCACCAGTCTGCACCGCTTCATTCTTGTTGCTGGACGCCAGTGTCTCCCATAGAAACTTGGATCCACACAACAGCCTTGCCGCCGTCGAACGCATGGGAAAATCCCAATGTGGTCGCCCATCGATGACGACCTAACGGAGATTGCTGGGTGGGCGTTTCGCTAGCTAGCTCGTAGGCGTGACCTGTGTCACCAGAACTAACGACGCGGGAGCAGTTGCCTCTTCCCTAACATTAAGTTCGAATGCTCCTAAAATTATGATATGATTAAAAATATACTATAAAACATATAACTAAGGTAAATCCATCTCGTGCAATGGAGAAAAATATCATATCTTTCGTATGAACAGGTTATCTCTTAGCCAAGATAAGACAACCTTCGTTTTTCGTTTCTCTTTCCTGCAACTCAACAATATCATAATATAACATTGCTAAGAAAGAAAATTATACATGCTCTTACCTCCACCCGCCTCTCGTTCTACAACTTACAAACATGTACATGTACACTTTCCTCTCCCCTTATAACTCCCAGTCTCAACTCTCAACAATTATCCTCATGTTTTTATCTCTCTCATGTCCACCGACCATTGTACCATCCCCTTCCTCTCCCTTCCGGCCATATGATCTTTCACCACAACCATTGGGGCCACACTCGCCAGATCTATGCACGTTGTCCCTGCTCCACCGTTGCTCGTGTATCTCTGCTTCATCATTGTTGCCTACAGTGACTAGTGCGCCGCCACCCACCCTCGGTCAAGGTCCTACACTCTGATATGAGCTCATCGTCCCAATAGAATTAGTTAATTGCATAAGAGGCCAATAACCTAGTTTTATATCTCGAGATTAAATTAAGGGTGTAAATATGTACTTCAAAGTTGCACCTTGGTTACTCGCTCCCATGTTGAAAAAAATCAGCTGTCAAATGTGAAGAAACTAGGTTATTGAAATAAATTTTCATTTTATAAGTACTAAACTTGATATTTTTCAACACATAATGCATAACTTGTCCCTTTTGATGAAAATGCAAGCATTTGGTTTTGCCTTTTCCATTTTCGATGCACACTAGGGACATGAACATGTGCATGAAGGAGATATGCCCTAGAGGCAATAATAAAGTAGTTATTATTTATATCTTTATGTTTATGATAAATGTTTATATGTCATGCTATAATTGTATTAACCGAAACATTAGTACATGTGTGATATGTAGACAAACAAGAAGTCCCTAGTATGCCTCTTAAACTAGCTTGTTGATTAATGGATGATTAGTTTCATAATCATGAACATTGGATGTTATTAATAACAAGGTTATGTCATTGTATGAATGATATAATGGACACACCCAATTAAGCGTAGCATAAGATCTCGTCATTAAGTTATTTGCTATAAGCTTTCGATACATAGTTACCTAATCCTTATGACCATGAGATCATGTAAATCACTTATACCGGAAAGGTACTTTGATTACACCAAACACCACCTGCGTAAATGGGTGGCTATAAAGGTGGGATTAAGTATCCGGAAAGTATGAGTTGAGGCATATGGATCAACGAGTGGGATTTGTCCATCCCGATGACGGATAGATATACTCTGGGCCCTCTCGGTGGAATGTCGTCTAATGTCTTGCAAGCATATGAATAAGTTCATAAGAGACCACATACCACGATACGAGTAAAGAGTACTTGTCGAGAGACGAGGTTGAACAAGGTATAGAGTGATACCGAAGATCAAACCTCGGACAAGTAAAATATCGCGAGACAAAGGGAATTGGTATTGTATGTGAATGGTTCATTCGATCACTAAAGTCATCGTTGAATATGTGGGAGCCATTATGGATCTCCGGATCCCGCTATTGGTTATTGGTCGGAGTGAGTACTCAACCATGTCCGCATAGTTCACGAACCGTAGGGTGACACACTTAAAGTTGGATGTTGAAATGGTAGTTCTTGAATATGGAATGGAGTTGGAATATTTGTTCGAAGTCCCGAATGTGATCCCGGACATCACGAGGAGTTCGGGAATGGTCCGGAGAATAAGATTCATATATAGGATGTCATTTTATGTGAATAAAATGTCGCGGAAGGTTCTATGGAAGGTTCTAGAAGGTTCTAGAAAAGTCCGGAAGAAACCACCAAGGAAGGTGGAGTCCACATAGGACTCCACCTCCATGGCCGGCCAACCCTAGTGGGGAGGAGTCCCAAGTGGACTCCCACTAGGGGCCGGCCACCCCACATGGGAGGTGGAACTCCCACCTTGGTGGGAGTCCTAGCTTGGCTAGGTTTCCCCCCTCCTATGGAAGGTTTTTGGTTCGGGTCTTATTCGAAGACTTGGACACCACCTCTTGGGGTTCCACCTATATAATGAGGGGACAAGGGGAGGGGGCGGCCACCCAAGAACCACCAAGGTGGCCGCACCCCATAGTGGCCGGCGCCCCCTCTCCCCAAACCCTAGCCGCCCCGCTCCTCCACTTCCCGCACGCTTAGCGAATCTCCGCCGGACTTCTCCACCACCACCGACACCACGCCGTCGTGCTCGTCGGATTCAAGAGGAGCTACTACTTCCGCTGCCCGCTGGAACGGGAGGTGGACGTCGTCTTCATCAACAACCGAACGTGTGACCGAGTACGGAGGTGCTGCCCGTTCGTGGCGCCGGAATCGATCGTGATCAAGATCTTCTACGCGCTTTTGCAAGCGGCAAGTGAACGTCTACCGCAGCAACAAGAGCCTCATCCTGTAGGCTTTGGAATCTCTTCAAGGGTGAGACTCGATACCCCCTCGTTGCTACCGTCTTCTAGATTGCATCTTGGCTTGGATTGCGTGTTTGCGGTAGGAAAATTTTTGTTTTCTATGCTACGTTATCCTACGGTGGTATCAGAGCCGTGTCTATGCATAGATGGTTGCACGAGTAGAACACAATGGTTTTGTGGGCGTTGATGCTCTTGTTATCTTTAGTTGAGTACTTTGCATCTTTATGGCATAGTGGGATGAAGCGTCTCGGACTAACTTTACATGACCGCGTTCATGAGACTTGTTCCTCGTTCGACATGCAACTTGTATTGCATAAGAGGCTTTGCGGGTGTCTGTCTCTCCTACTATAGTAAAGATTCAATTTACTCTTCTATTGACAACATTAGTATCAACGTTGTGGTTCATGTTCGTAGGTAGATTAGATCTATATCGAAAACCCTAAACCACGTAAAATATGCAAACCAAATTAGAGAGCGTCTAACTTGTTTTTGCAGGGTTTGGTGATGTGATATGGCCATAATGTGATGATGAATATGTATGAGATGATCATTATTGTATTGTGGCAACTGGCAGGAGCCTTATGGTTGTCTTTAAATTTCATGTTGAGTAGTATTTCAAAGTAGTTGTAATAGTTGCTACATGGAGGACAATCATGAAGACGGCGCCATTGACCTTGGTGCTTTCGCCGACGATGATGGAGATCATGCCCAAAGATGATGGAGATCATGTCCGTGCTTTGGAGATGAAGATCAAAGGCGCAAAGACAAAAGGGCCATATCATATCACATATGAACTGCATGTGATGTTAATCCTTTTATGCATCTTATTTTGCTTAGATCGCGACGGTAGCATTATAAGATGATCCCTCACTAAAATCTCAAGATAATAAAGTGTTCATCCTTAGTAGCACCGTTATCAAGTCTTATCGTTTCGAAGCATCTCGTGATGATCGGGTGTGATAGATTCGATAAGTACATACAACGGGTGCAAGACGAGTTTTGCACATGCGGATACTAAGGTGGCCTTGACGAGCCTAGCATGTACGGACATGGTCTCGGAACACGTGATACCGAAAGGTAGAGCATGAATCATATGATTGATATGATGAACACTTTGAGTGTTCGCCATTGAAATTACACCTTTTCTCGTGATGATCGATTTGAGGTGCGATGGATTTGGTTCGTGTGATCACTAAGACAATGCGAGGGATATTGTTTTGAGTGGGAGTTCACCTAGATTTTTAATTATGTTGAATTAAAATTTGAACTCAATTTGTCATAAACTTAGTCTAAACTATTGCAAATATATGTTGTAGAGATGGCGTCCTCAATCAATTTTAACCAGTTCCTAGAGAAAGAAAAGCTTAAGAGCAACGGTAGCAACTTCACCGACTGGTTCCGTCATGTGAGGATCTTCCTCTCCGGCGGAAATCTGCAATATGTGCTTGATGCACCGCTAGGTGACCCTCCTACGAAACTGAAACCGATGAAGTAAAAGCTGTTTACGAGACTCGGAAAACTCGGTACTCTCAAGTTCGGTGTGCCATCTGTGCGATCCGGAATCCGATCTTCAAAAACGTTTTGAGCACCACGATCCTCATGAGTTGATGAATGAGCTGAAAGCTATTTTTGAGACTCATGCGGCCGTGAAATGCTATGAAGCATCGAAACATTTCTTCAACTTGTATGATGGAAGAAGGCAGCTCCATTAGTGAGCACATGCTCGCCATGACCGGGCATGCGAAGAAACTCAGTGACTTGGGAATAGTGATTCCTAACAGACTGGGGATTAATCGTGTCCTTCAATCACTGCCACCAAGTTATAAGAACTTTGTGATGAACTACAATATGCAGAACATGAACAAGGAGTTACCTGAACTCTTTGGCATGCTAAAAGCTGCTGAGATTGAGATCAAGAAAGAGCACCAAGTGTTGATGGTCAACAAGACCACCAGTTTCAAGAAACAGGGCAAGTCTAAGGGAAAATTCAAGAAGGGTGGCAAGAAAGCTGCCACGCCTCCTATGAAACCTAAGAACGGCCCTAAGCACGATGCTTGAGTGCTATTACTGCAAGGAGAAGGGACACCTGGAAGCGTAATTGCTCCAAGTATTTGGCGGATCCGAAGAGCGGCCTTGTCAAGAAGAAGAAAGAAGGTATATCCGATATACATGTTATAGATATTTATCTCACTAGTTCTCGTTCTAGTACACTGGGTATTTGATACTGGTTCGGTTGCTCATATTTGTAACTCGAAACAAGAACTAAAGAATAAACGACAAGCTAGCTGAAAGATGAAGTGACGATGCGCGTTGGAAACGGATCCAAGGTCAATGTGATCGCAGTCGGCACACTTCCTCTACATCTACCTTCGGGATTAGTTTTAAGCCTAAATAATTGTTATTATGTACCTGCGTTGAGCATGAACATTATATCCGGATCTTGTTTAATGCAAGACGGTTATTCATTCAAGTCTGAGAATAATGGTTGTTCTATTTTTATGAATAATATCTTTTATGGTCGAGCACCACAAAAGAATGGCTTATTTCTATTAGATCTCGATAGTAGTGATACGCATATACATAACATTGATGCTAAGCGAATTAAATTGAATGATAATTCTACTTATATGTGGCG
>NC_061513.1:158172336-158256237 GCF_022539505.1 Lolium rigidum | reverse complement strand
TCTTGGTCATATTGGAGTGAAACGCATGAAGAAACTCCATACCGATGGATTACTTGAATCACTTGACTTTGAGTCACTTGATAGATGCGAAGCATGTCTAATGGGAAAAATGACTAAGACTCCATTTTCTCGGTATGATGGAGCGAGCTACCGACTTATTGGAAATCATACATACCGATGTATGCGGACCAATGAGTGTAGCATCGCGCGGTGGTTATCGTTATGTTCTAACCTTCACAGATGATCTGAGTAGATATGGGTATATCTATTTCATGAAACATAAATCCGAAACTTTTGAGAAGTTTAAGGAATTCCAAAGTGAAGTAGAAAATCAACGTAACAAGAAGATTAAATTTCTACGATCTGATCGCGGAGGTGAATATCTGAGTTATGAGTTTGGCATGCATTTAAAGAAATGCGGAATACTTTCACAATTGACACCGCCGGGAACACCACAACGAAACGGTGTGTCCGAACGTCGTAATCGAACTCTCTTAGATATGGTTCGTTCTATGATGTCTCTTACTGATTTGCCGTTATCATTTTGGAGTTATGCATTAGAGACAGATTCGCATTCACTTTAAATAGAGCACCATCAAAATCCGTAGAAACGACACCGTATGAATTATGGTTTAATAAGAAACCTAAGTCGTCATTCCTTAAAGTTTGGGGTTGCGAAGCCTATGTAAAAAAGTTACAACCGGACAAGCTAGAACCCAAAGCTGAGAAATGCGTCTTCATAGGATACCCTAAGGAAACTATAGGGTACACTTTCTATCACAGATCCGAAGGCAAAATATTTGTTGCTAAGAACGGAACCTTTCTTGAGAAAGAATTTCTCACTAAAGAAGTGACTCGGAAGAAAAGTAGAACTCGATGAGATTAATGAATCTATACTCGTTGATCGAGTAGCGCAAGATCGGAAGATGTACCTGTACCGCCTACACCGGCAACGAGAGGAAGCTAATGATAATGATCATGAAACTTCGAACGAGGAAACTACCGAACCTCGCAGATCGACAAGGGAACGTGCCACTCCTGATTGGTATGATCCTTGTCTAAATGTCATGATTGTGGATAACAATGATGAGGACCCTGCGACGTATGAAGAAGCGATGATGAGCCCAGATTCCAACAAATGGCAAGAAGCCATGAAATCCGAAATGGGATCCATGTATGATAACAAAGTATGGACTTTGGTAGACTTACCTGATAGCCGAAAGGCTGTCGAGAATAAATGGATCTTCAAGAGAAAAACAGATGCTGATGGTAATATTACTGTCTATAAAGCTTGACTTGTCGCAAAGGGTTTCCGACAAATTCAAGGAGTTGACTACGATGAGACTTTCTCACCCGTAGCGAAGCTAAAATCTGTGAGGATTTTGTTAGCAATAGCTGCATTTTTCGATTATGAGATTTGGCGGATGGATGTCAAAACGGCGTTCCTTAATGGAGACATTGAGGAAGAGTTGTATATGGTACAACCCAAAGGTTTTGTTTATCCTAAAAATGCTCGACAAAGTATGCAAACTTCGAGCGTTCAATCTATGGACCGAAGCAAGCATCGAGAAGTTGGAACCGACGCTTTGATAAGGTGATCAAAGACTTCGGGTTTGTACAGAGTGTCATGGAGAGGCCTCGTATTTACAAGAAAGTGAGTGGGAGCTCCGTAGCATTCCCGATATTATATGTAGATGACATATTATTGATCGGGAATGATATAGAACTATTAAGCAGTGTAAAAGGTTATTTGAATAACAGTTTTTCAATGAAAGACCTTGGTGAAGCATCGTATATATTAGGCATCAAGATTTATAGAGATAGATCAAGACGCCTAATAGGGCTATCACAGTGTACATACCTGGACAAGATTCTAAAGAAGTTTAGAATGGACGAAAGTAAGAAAGGGTTTTTACCTATGTTACCAGGCAAGGTCTTGAGTAAGACTCAAGGACCGGCTACGGCAGAAGAAAGAGAAAGGATGAATCAGATCCCCTATGCTTCGGCAGTAGGCTCTATTATGTATGCCATGCTATGGATATAGCGCATGCTGTTAGTTTGACTAGCAGATATCAAAGTGATCCAGGAATGGAACACTGGACAGCGGTCAAGAATATCCTGAAGTACTTGAAAAGAACTAAGGATATGTTTCTTTGTTATGGAGGTGACCAAGAGCTCGTTGTAACAAGTTACACCGATGCAAGTTGGAACACCGATCCCGATGACTCTAAGTCACAATCCGGGTACGTGTTTATATTGAATGGTGCTGCAAGTAAGTCGGGCAAGCTCGAAGCGGTGCACGGTGGCGAAGTCTTCAACGGAATCGGAGTACATAGCGGCTTCGGAGGCTTCATCGAAGCGGTATGGATGAAGAGGTTCATTGTAGAGCTCGGTGTGGTTCCTAGTGCATTGGACCCATTAA
Organism: Lolium rigidum; assembly: GCF_022539505.1. Classification (NCBI taxonomy): domain Eukaryota; kingdom Viridiplantae; phylum Streptophyta; class Magnoliopsida; order Poales; family Poaceae; genus Lolium; species Lolium rigidum. Next base: position 158,253,815 of record NC_061513.1, on the reverse strand, counting down.
TCATTTATCGTGATAACATGGGTGCCATCGCCAATGCACAAGAGCCAAGGTCACACAAGAGGTCAAGCATATCAAGCTGCGTTACCACTCGATTCGCGAGTACATCGAAGATGGAGAAGTAAAGATTTGCAAAGTACACACCGATCCGAATGTAGCAGATCCATTGACTAAAGCTCTCCTAGGGCAAAGCATGACCAACACCAGAATGCCATGGGTGTTAGGTATATTACAATGTAATCTAGATTATTGACTCTAGTGCAAGTGGGAGATCGAAGGAGATATGCCCTAGAGGCAATAATAAAGTAGTTATTATTTATATCTTTATGTTTATGATAAATGTTTATATGTCATGCTATAATTGTATTAACCGAAACATTAGTACATGTGTGATATGTAGACAAACAAGAAGTCCCTAGTATGCCTCTTAAACTAGCTTGTTGATTAATGGATGATTAGTTTCATAATCATGAACATTGGATGTTATTAATAACAAGGTTATGTCATTGTATGAATGATATAATGGACACACCCAATTAAGCGTAGCATAAGATCTCGTCATTAAGTTATTTGCTATAAGCTTTCGATACATAGTTACCTAATCCTTATGACCATGAGATCATGTAAATCACTTATACCGGAAAGGTACTTTGATTACACCAAACACCACTGCGTAAATGGGTGGCTATAAAGGTGGGATTAAGTATCCGGGAAAGTATGAGTTGAGGCATATGGATCAACAGTGGGATTTGTCCATCCCGATGACTGGATAGATATACTCCGGGCCCTCTCGGTGGAATGTCGTCTAATGTCTTGCAAGCATATGAATAAGTTCATAAGAGACCACATACCACGATACGAGTAAAGAGTACTTGTCGGAGACGAGGTTGAACAAGGTATAGAGTGATACCGAAGATCAAACCTCGGACAAGTAAAATATCGCGAGACAAAGGGAATTGGTATTGTATGTGAATGGTTCATTCGATCACTAAAGTCATCGTTGAATATGTGGGAGCCATTATGGATCTCCAGATCCCGCTATTGGTTATTGGTCGGAGTGAGTACTAAACCATGTCCGCATAGTTCACGAACCGTAGGGTGACACACTTAAAGTTGGATGTTGAAATGGTAGTTCTTGAATATGGAATGGAGTTGGAATATTTGTTCGAAGTCCCGAATGTGATCCCGGACATCACGAGGAGTTCCGGAATGGTCCGGAGAATAAGATTCATATATAGGATGTCATTTTATGTGAATAAAATGTCGCGGAAGGTTCTATGGAAGGTTCTAGAAGGTTCTAGAAAAGTCCGGAAGAAACCACCAAGGAAGGTGGAGTCCACATGGGACTCCACCTCCATGGCCGGCCAACCCTAGTGGGGAGGAGTCCCAAGTGGACTCCCCTTAGGGGGCCGGCCACCCCCACATGGGAGGTGGAACTCCCACCTTGGTGGGAGTCCTAGCTTGGCTAGGTTTCCCCTCCTATGGAAGGTTTTTGGTTCGGGTCTTATTCGAAGACTTGGACACCACCTCTTGGGGTTCCACCTATATAATGAGGGGCCAAGGGGAGGGGGCCGGCCACCCAAGACCACAGCCTGGCCGACCCCTTGAGTGGCCGGCCACCCCTCCCAAACCCTAGCCGCCCCGCTCCTCCACTTCCCGCACGCTTAGCGAAGCTCCGCCGGACTTCTCCACCACCACCGACACCACGCCGTCGTGCTCGTCGGATTCAAGAGGAGCTACTACTTCCGCTGCCCGCTGGAACGGGGAGGTGGACGTCGTCTTCATCAACAACCGAACGTGTGACCGAGTACGGAGGTGCTGCCCGTTCGTGGCGCCGGAATCGATCGTGATCAAGATCTTCTACGCGCTTTTGCAAGCGGCAAGTGAACGTCTACCGCAGCAACAAGAGCCTCATCTTGTAGGCTTTGGAATCTCTTCAAGGGTGAGACTCGATACCCCCTCGTTGCTACCGTCTTCTAGATTGCATCTTGGCTTGGATTGCGTGTTTGCGGTAGGAAATTTTTTGTTTTCTATGCTACGTTATCCTACAGTGCATACGTACATGTTTCTTTTATAGTATTTCTTCATTTCTCTTCTTTATTCGTACTGGGAGTTATTTCCATTCCGTGAAAGCAAGTTGGTAAAGAAACAAGAGAAAAGTATGATTGGGCTGGGTTTGAGAAACATATATAGTTGGGCTGGGCTGGACAGGTCACGAGGTTAAAAAAATTCTTCCCTAGGCTTGATATAATTTTTTTGTTTTGAGAAACACAATGTTTTTAAGGGAGAGAAGTTCATTTTCTTTATATCATTTTTACTCTAAATTGTAATTTTTTTGTGAAGCTTAGCCAACTCTTTGATTTGTTTTTGGCCTAAGATTCATCCCGTCAAAGTTCAGCTATATTGAATTTTATTAAATATGTTCGAGTAATCATCCAGAGTAGACGTGTCATTAGTCTACTTTCGCCCTGCTTCTTCTAGAATGTCATTACCCTGGACGCCACTTACAAAATGACCGGGGCGGCATCCTGTATCCCATTTACTTATAACAATAGCGGAGCAGACTGGCAGTGCCAATTGACTTTTTTGTTTTGTTTTGTGGGAAGTGACAATTGACGTTGAAAAAATAGAGGCTAGCACCACAATCGATAAGATGATATAAATTCTTTAGTTTAAAAAATTGAACTTTTTTTTTTGCAAAATGATGATATCATTGTAAAAGTTACCTTATTTTTTAAAAACAAAACATGGTACTGGGTACCCTAGTACTCCCTCCGTGCTAAAATATAGGGTGCCTAAGGCTAGTCAAAAGTCAAACCCAGATTATAGTTTGATCAAATATTTACGTTTAAAATATCAACATCTACAATATTGAATAGACATATTGAGAAAATATATTTTATGATGAATCAATTTAATATTGATTTAATATTCTACATGTTTATATGTTTTTCATAAACTTGGCCAAACTTATAGGATATTGAATTTTGACCAAACTTATATGTCTTGTATTGGGAGTAGTGTCATATTTGCATCTGTACTACCCCTGTCACGAAATATAAAGCGTGTGCATTTAGACAAAAGTCAAACCCTACTAATTTTGACAAAATATTTATGGAAAAACATCAACATAAAAATAGAATAAACATATTAAGAACAACGGCGAGGGACGAAAATAATTTGAGGTAGGGCGGACTCTAAAAAAATGATGCAAAGAACAAAATAGTCCGGTAACATTATTGCTACATATGAGTCAAACACAACACTTATACAATAAAAATAGAAACATATTTAATTATAAGTAGAACCTACAAACATACCAATAATACCAGCTCAATGACAAAGCTTTACCTTTCTAAAATAATCTTTTGTAGTTCTATGGATCATGACTTCTGAATATCTCTCAGTTGGTTTGCAACTCGGTCTTGATGATATTTATCGCCGAGAAGCAATGCCAACTCAATGAGGTGAATAACATTGTTGGAGAACACGATGTGCCTTTCAAAAATTAAGACATTTATTAAGTCTCCAATTCTTCGGGTATGAATAATGAATAGCTCAAGGTTATCTGTTATGTAGTAAGAGATATGATAAATATATGTAAGATTTTTTTTTTTATTCACATTGAACCTAGACGGCGAGTTTTGTTTGTTGTTGTAGTCACTGTTTTTGGTTTGAAGTTATTTTTCTGCGGTATTAACTAAAACAAGCATAACATTCTCGTACAGAATTCGTTTTTAACGTATGACCACTCAAATTGTTCGAAAGAAACATGTGCATCTCAATATATTCACCAAAATTCAAAGTAGGGAAGCGGGGATACCTTGTCCTAAGGGGAGCTTCACTCCTGATTGAGAAGGTATAATTTATAGTGAATCTATTGATATCGATTTAGTATTCCAGATGTTTCTATTTTTTATAAACTTGATTAAACTTAAAGAAATTCTGAATTTTAACTAAACTTATGTGGCTTATATCTTGTTACTGAGTATATAATTATAGCTGGCATACACGAATAATAGCCGGTCTGCCGCGGCCCTAAGTAACGCGAGTGACGCCAGTGGCGGACCCACCATAGGGGCGAGCAGGGGCGGCCGCCCCGGGTCTCCCATGGCGGAGCAGGTACCCCTCCCTACCTTGCCTCGACGGAATGGACTAGCGCAAGTGCGCGATTGATGAATCTGGCGAACCTTTCTGCGAAGAGGAAGACGAAGACAGCCGAAGCAGTCCGTGGGCTGGCTGTTTGCTAATAGCTGGGCTTAAGTGAAAGGTGAAATGGCCCAATCGGTGTCTCACTCTGGACCTCTGGTGGCCCTTATTGACTTGGTAAAAACAAGCCTTCCTTCCGCAAAAAAAAAAAAGGTAAAAACATGCGTTCCATCCTGAAAAAAGTCTTAAGCACAATCTGCAGCGCACACACTGCTACTTATAAAAATTCTTCAATGCATAAAATGGAATCCCCATTGCAGACGTTGTTCCTGCTCAGCTGGTAGCCTAACCAGGCCGTTTGACCAGCAAAAAAGTTAGACTTGGTTTTTCTCACATGTGCTTGATTTAGCTTGGTAATTTGGGTTCGTGTTGTCGCTCGAAACCATTGTTTTAAATGGGAGGAGTCAAAATAATATTTTGTGAATCACTTTTTTTTTGGTTAGACTATATATTTATGCCTAAAAAATGTACGCATTATACTTTCGCCCCGGCTAACCTTAATTTCTGGGTCCGCCACTGAGTGACGCTATGGAAGAAATAAAGGTACCGCAAGTGAACCAAGCAATGACCAGAAGTCTGAATCCAGCATCTCGTTGCTACTTGGCTCGCAAGCCGACATCATCTAGAACGAAGCTTATTACGGGGTACTCTGATGTAACTAATCGTTAGTATTAATTACTAACCCCATTGACCGTTAGGAACAATCAAAAGGTACGACTATAGCTACTACATGTGGTCATGGAAGCTTCTATATATATGGGACCCGCGCCACTTTGTCAGAGCTTGCCTAGTAGTATATCCGTTTGTTTAACCCTATTCATGGGATACTGTCGGGGTTTATCGGAGATCTCCATGCAGGTCAAAGCCCAAACATAAATGTAAAATGCTAGTAGTTCAAATAAATAATTTACTACTTCATGTCTTCATCCATGTCTTTGCTGTTTGGCACTAACCGGTAGGTAGGCGCAACTTGCGTAGAGACTGAGGAAATTAAACTAGGCTCTAGGATCGGACTACTACCGATCATGGCATCACTTCTGCTATATTTGTCTTCAGCAGTTCAGCGTGCGATCATATATCGAGAGAAACGTGTCCTCGCTAATTTTGTAGTACTACTGTACTAGTAAAAGTGCATGTTGCCATGCACGGATTATAATTTATAACAAAATATAATATTAAGAGTCACTTAAAATGTGTATCATGACTAACCATGTGAGGAGTTTAACAATGGCGCTAGAGTAATTTATTACAATGCAATGAACTAGAAAAATATATTGCTCACTCCGATGTGCTGATGTGTAGACAAAGTACATCTATTAAATTCTTGTCCGTTGGATTGGCAGATGGTGACCGAAGCAATTATTGCGAGGTGAATCAAATTTCTGATGATGGTTTCAATGTTTTGATGTTTGTAGGGGTCCATCCATAATGTCACAATCCATGGGATCAAATGTGTGACTCTTCATGACCATGGGCGAGCCAGTGCTATGCGCTGTCAGAGGCGGACGCGGAGGAGCAGGGCTTGTTTCAATGGGAACGACGGTCGGGGTCATCGCACATCAGAGGGCTCCACAGCATTGGCCACCAAGTCTTTCTGCGACATAATTAAGAATGATTTATTGTAACTTTTTAGTGAACTACATAAGGGATAACTTAAATTGTTTCGCATCAATTTTGGTGAAATCATTCTCTTACCAAAAGTGATCGATGCGGAATGGATTCAACAATACAGACCTATCTATCTCCTTAATATTTGCTTTAAGTTTTTTACAAAAGTGGCCACTACTATACTTAATTAGATGGCTGATCATGTGATACTTCCATCCCAGACTGCTTTTATGCAAGGTAGATACATCCTAGATGGTGTTGTCACTTTGCATGCAATAATTCATGAGATGCACCGCAAAAAGTTGAATGGGGTAATACTCAAAATCGACTTTGAAAAAACCTATGATAAGGTTAAGTGGTCTTTTCTCCAGCAGACGCTCAGGATGAAGGGCTTTTCCGTTGAGTGGCGCACTTTAATTAATAACTTTGTTTTTGGAGGAAGTATTGCCATCAAGATCAATGATGACGTTGTGTTATCACCAGAATTTAACCGAGTCAGAGGTGGGCCGCAATCAAGATGGGTTTAAAGGAAGTATACATGGAGGATTACGTGAATCGGCCTGTTATACCAAGTTGGGTTTAATTGCCCTTGTATCTCGTAAAATATTAGATCGCATCTTAGTTTAGAAAGTAGAGTCTTACTCGTGCACGGTTTGGTGCACGCCCACATTAGAAAGTCCGCCTGGACTATAAATATGTACCTAGGGTTTATGGAATAAACAACAACTCACGTTCAACCCCAAAACAAACCAATCTCGGCGCATCGCCAACTCCTTCGTCTCGAGGGTTTCTATCGGGTAAGCGACATGTCGCCTAGATCGCATCTTGCGATCTAGGCAGCACAAGCCCCACGTTGTTCATGCGTTGCTTGTACTCGAAGCGCTTTTGATGGCGAGCAACGTAGTTATCATTAGATGTGTTAGGGTTAGCATTGTTCTTCGTTTAAGCATGCTTACGTAGTGCAACCCTTGCATATCTAGCCGCCCTCACGCCTATCTCGGGTGTGGGGCGGCACCCCGCTTGATCATTATTTAGTAGATCTGATCCGTTACGATTGCTCCTTGTTCTACAAGGATTAGTTTAATATCTGCAATAGTTAGGCCTTACAAAGGGGGAGGATCCAGTGGCACGTAGGGTGGCGTTCGCAAGTCCTAAACGGGATGTTCCGAGGATCAACTTCATGTTGGTTTTTAGGCCTTGTTTAGGATCGGCTTACGAGCACCGTGCGTGGCCGCGAGGCCCAACCTCGGAGTAGGATGATCCGATTATGCGGTGAAAACCCTAAATCGTCGTAGATCTCATTAGCTTCATCTTGATCAAGCAGGACCACCAAGTATTCGTGCACCCCGTACGAATCATGGGTGGATCGGCTCTTTGAGCCGATTCACGGATAACCTCGAGAGCCGATCGAGGCTCGTATTTAATGTTTACATGTATGCCCTGCAGGAAACTAAGCGAGGCATCCCCATCACCTTCCCGACCGGTATAGGTCAGGTGGCACGCCCTGCACTTCGCATCGCCGCGTGTGACCGGAAGAGCATTGCGGGCCGTCGCTCGGAGGGGTCTCAGCCCAGCCGCGGCTCTAGGCTCTTCCCGGCTCTACGGTGTTGACAAGGCCGCTGCCCGCCGGTGGGTTTTGGCAGTCAACACATTCTCGGCACGCCCGGTGGGACAATCGTCTACATCAACCACATCGCCATCTACATCCGAGATGGCGGACGGCACGCCGGTCACCTACGAGGATCCGCCCGACGACCTCAAGAAGCAATACAACGAGATCAAGGCCACCCTCGAAGCCGACCTCATCGGCTCTTTTCGGAGAACCCGTTCCCATGGCATCGGATGGAAGGGATTCTCACCGCAAGGTGCGCTCGATGGGATAGACCTCTCTACCCCGTCGGAGGAACGCACCGGGGGTCTCAGCGGCAGAGATCAACTACCCGGTGGCTCACTCGCTACACCGCCACTCGAGAACTTGGTCAACGTGTTGGAGCGTGTCGCTCGCGCGTGATCCGAGAGATCATGAGCCACCGCACTCGCCGTCGAGACCAGCTCTCGGGACTCATCAAGTAGAGTTGCCACTCCGGTCCCGTCCACCGCTGCCATATGCGTTGGCAGCACTCCGCCGAAGTGCCGACTACACCGGCATTCCTCGTCTACAGGATTGGTGGCGACCCTAGTGACTACCGAGTTCTTAATGGAGGCGCCTAAGGAGATCCCTCAAGGATACGCGTGCATGTATGTGCCGGATTGTGGTGATCGGGCACTCACAAACCAGGCCACAACATCGGGGACTCCGGCGAAGACAGGGAGGAACGTCGGCCGACGAGCTTGAGAAGCGTACGTGGCTAACTAAATACGCCACACCGACGAAACTCCCGAGCCCGGCTCCTGCAGCTTGGCTCGCAGCTGGAAAAGCAAACATGGCTGGCCAAGTACGCCACCCCGGCGAATCTTCGGAGTGCAACTCCTACGGCCAAGCACAGCGGATCGGATCGGTACCATACCGAGAGACCAGTTCGGCATGATGCCGAAAAGAAGGGCGATCGGCTATTCCAAGCCGTACCCCGACGATTACGAGATGATCCCGCTGCCACCTAAATATCGGCTCCCCGACTTCTCCAAATTCAGTGGATCGATGGCTCCAGGCTCCATCGAGCACGTCAGCCGATATTTGGCTCAACTAGGACCGGCTTCAGTGTCGGATCAGCTACGCGTGAGGATCTTTTCACAGTCCCTCACGGGATCGGCTTTTGGATGGTACACCTCTTTGCCAGCAAACTCCATCCAGTCTTGGAAGCAATTGGAAGAACAGTTCCATATGCAATACCATTCGGAAGCTTCCGAGTCTGGCATTGCCGATCTAGCACAACTACGTCGAAGCGCGGGGAAACGGTGACGTAATACATCCAGCGCTTCAGGAATCTTAGGAACCGATGTTATTCGGTTCGTATAACCGAAAAGGAAGCAAGCCGAGTTGGCGAGTAGCAGCCTTGCAACACAGCTCAAGGACATGGCCTCCCAAGCAGATTATCCCTCGCTCGGCGCACATGGTTCGAAACTATCAGCATATGAACAGCGCCACCCCGACCTGTACCAAGACAAGTTCAAGCGTGCAGTAGTTATGGTCGATACAGAGGAAGATGAAGTGCTCGCGGGAGACCAAGAAATAGCAATGGCCGAGTGGACGCGGGAGGAACCCCGTGACCCGCAAATGGGTAAAGCCACCAGGGCCGCCCAGGGGATTTGATTTTGACGTAACCAAGACTCGAACAAATCTTCGACCTCCCGCTCAAGGAGAAACAGCTTGACGATTCCCGAAGGTCTCAAGTTCCCCACGGCGAAAGAGCTAAACGGAAAGCCGTACCGCAAATTCCACAACTCGCTTTCCCATGCCACCAACGACCGCCGGGTGTGGCGTCAGCACATCCAAGCGGCGATAGAGAAGGGGCGGCTAATTTTCAACCAGCACGCCATGAAGGTCGACACCCAACCCTTCCCCGCCGTTAACATGGTAGAAATCACCTACCCCGAAGGTTGCCACCCGGGTCCCTCGTTCAAAGATCAACATGGTAGGACCCGGAAACCACTCGGCAAAGATGGAGATGAGGGCAGCTGCTCTCATAGCAAGGATACAGAGGGGGCCGCTCCACGCGATCGGCTCCGCCATGATGGCAAGCGCTATGTCACGCAGGGAGAGGTGAAGAATATAAGATATCAGCGACCCTCTCTCGATCACCTCCTCAACAAATATGTGAGTCGGTATGACCAACGCCGTCGGTCCAATTACGATGATAGAGGAGATCGTCCGGCTAGAGAAGCCGAAGATATCGTCGGCAGGATCGCGATGAGGAGGAGCACGAGCGCCGTGCCACGGAAGCATCAAGGGAGCAAGATGACAACGCCGGACATTGGGACTGCCCCTTCTTCGTACACTCGCTGGGATTCAGGAATGAGCCGATTGCCCACAATCGGCAATTGCCCGTAATGCAACAAGAAGAAGAAGGAGGCAGCCAACGTGTCCGTGTTCGAGCGCCTAGGGCCTCTCCCGCCACAAAGCAAACGCGCTCGAGTCACCTCGTTGGGCAGATCTTGAGGATTCGGAAGACGAGGGAGAAGTGGAAGAAGACAGTACCACCGGCCAAGGTGGTGCCCCGACGGACTCAGCCGTTCCCAAAAGCGCAGGGTTCAGCGATTGCGCGGCCCGGAGGAAGCCGAAAGGCTATACCCGCATACGCTAAGGAAAGCACGACCTGATCCGGCCGCAAAAGTTCAGCGAGCCCCGGATGAAGAGGGTCGTCCACGGAAAATGGAGTGGCGCCCCAAACAGAGGAAAGCCGATGATGAGACATCGGCCGGTACAAACATGGTACTCGCCTTGCCGACGTAGCTTAACGCTCCACGACGCTACGGAGCACTCAAGGTGGACGACAAGCAAGCGCATCAAGTCAGAGGTCGGGTTGGTTTTATCCAGCCTCGACCAAGTAGCAAGGTCAAACCAATGAGCAAACCAGGAGAGGCTGATCCTTGTGGATCGGCCCCAAAAAAATTTATGAAGGGAACTTACAAAACCTTCAACGAGCAAGCAACGTGGAGGCCGATTCCAGACAATCGGCCAAAATTATCCTCACCCACCATTCTCGCTCGGGTTCAACATGTTATCCAACAGAGCCGATACCATCAATTCTCTTGACGAGATCGGCTCGGGGGCACCTGGTAGATAAAATACGAGGATATGCAACGGAAGCATCTCATCTTCTGTTGATGGGTATTGGAATATGGGGGCCGATGCACAGGTCGGCCGTAAAAAAAAATAATAATAAATAAAAACAGGGCATCTTCCAGGCTTGTTGCCCCCCGAGTCTTAGTCGGGTGAGAATAGCAGCGAGCTGATCACGTCGATCATCCTTGGTTTCCAACTCGCAACGCCGTATCAACCGATTCAACAAAATCGGCTCTTTAAAGTGAGGGAATTTCAGGGCGAGCCGCCCTCCCCCGAGCTTCTTCAGTCCAAACCTTGCGCCTTGCTGATCAAATCAGCTCATCATCTTTGGCAGGCTGAAGCAACTTCCGGTGAGAACGTCTTCGCATTTCTGACGCCCTCCAGATTCTGGGCGCAATATCTCTTGGAGGGAACTAGCCCCCTGCTCTTAAGTCGATGTCTGACACATTCTGCCTGACCAAGTAGCAAGATTAAACCAATGAGCAAACCAGGCGAGGCTGATCCTTGTGATCGGCCCCAAAAAAAAAAAAAATTTATGAAGGGACATTACAGGACCTTCAGTCAGCTCTCCAATGAATATGGAGGCCGATTCCAGCAATCGGCCAAAATTACTTCCACCACATGTTCTCGCTTGCGTTCAGCACCGATCTATCGGACAGCTGACCACGTCGGCATACGAGAGTCGGGCCGCGGATTTTTGCGGAGCCGACGTACAAGTGCAAGGTGCCTCGGCTAATCATACAAGCCGATATCTGCAGATTCAGCAGGTATCGGCTCGGGGGGCATATAATCAGATGAACATGTGCAGATAAACATGTGAGAACATACGTGCAAGGAAACATTGGGGGCCGATTAAAGAAAAATCGGCCAAATATAAAAAATATATATATGAAAATTCGAAAATTTTTCGAACACAGCCGATGCAGCAGGCATCGACTTAAGGATATGAAAGCCGATGCATGGCCATCGACTCAAGGGGAGTAACTGTTACGATCAGAGGGTCAATAGAGCACAAAGGGAGATTTTTTATGAAGGAACTCCTCAATGGAGCAGCTTTGGAAGCTCGGATCCTCTCTTCAAGAACAATATCGGGAGCAAGCATGGGCGGACGGATCAGGTCAAGGATGGATGACATTAGATTCACCAAAGGAAAGGAGCCGATCTAGCCAAGCAAGAACTAAAGAAGCTCGGGGGCAGCTCACCTTGAAGGCTTTCCGCTCAGAGAAGCCGATTTGTGTTCAAATCGGCCGACGCCGCATAAGGAACTTCCCCACACACGATCAAGCCCAGGTCTATGCAGCTCATTTGCGTATCCTCGTCTCTCGTTTTGCCTTGGCTGAGACTCGGGGGCAACAGGCCTGGTAGATGCTCTATTGAAGGACCGATTGAAGTACCATCGGCTGATCTTCGTTGCAACCTTCTTCACAAAACGATGAGCGCTCACTAAGGAATTGAAGAATAGAAGGATGAATGTCGAAGGACCGATGTGTTGTTATCGGCTCATTATACATTGGCGAAGGGGATGAATCGGCAAGGTCAGTAGGAGGGGTGAATCGGCTCAATTAAAACTCGAAGAAATCGGCAAAATCAAAGTGGGGAACAAGTTCTTCATTGATAGGCGGGATTTCTTACATAAAGAGCTAATTGCTCTCAAAAGGAAATACTAGGGGATACATTGCCCCATCTACTACTACCGACCCTATGCTAGAGGTCCTATCTACGGGCCGTCACCGCCCTCATCGTCATCCCCGTAGCTCTCATCGGCACCGCCGCCGATGGGCTCCTCGTCGCTACTCCCGTAGCCCTCCACGGGGGCTTCATCCCCGTCTTCGTCGTCGCTGCTGTCGTCGTCCCACCACATGCGAAGGCGCTTCGCTGGTGGGTAGCCCTCGAGGGAGTCGTCGTCGTCGTCGTCCTCCTCCTCCTCTTCCTCCTCCACCACCCCTCGGAGGAGGTGAAGTCGTCCCAGGAGAAGCGATCGTCATCGCTCTCCTCCTCCGATTCCCCGTCGGCGAGGAAACGGAGGTCGCTCTCCCCGTCCGTCGAGGACTGGTCGTCCTCGGACCAGATGGAGAAGTCATGGTCTGACTCCTCCCCGGCCGCAATGGCGCGACGGGTGTTGGCCGCATGGACCGCCGCCGGGTTGTGCTCCGGCGTCGGCTCGCGGGACATGGAGGACTGGCTGGAAGGATCCGATAGGGCAGAGGAGGAAGAAGACATGATGGCGCAGGAGGTTTTTGGGACTGCTAATGCGAGGGGGATGCAGAGCAGAACTGTTCATAGCGGTTAAATAAAAGGGGATATGGTGAAAATTCAATGCCACAGCAGCTTCCGAGGAAGTGGTGTTTGAAAGAAAGAGAAAAGACCGCCAAGTCACGCGGAGAAGTTGAGAAGGCAAGTCATCATCATGAGGGATACCGCGACGGTTCCGCCACGACATGACCCGACGAAGGAAAGCAGAGTGATTTTGGAATTACCAATTCCAAAACCAGGGGGCATGTGTTATCACCAGAATTTAACCGAGTCAGAGGTGGGCCGCAATCAAGATGGGCTTAAAGGAAGTATACATGGAGGATTACGTGAATCGGCCTGTTATACCAAGTTGGGTTTAATTGCCCTTGTATCTGTAAAATATTAGATCGCATCTTAGTTTAGAAAGTAGAGTCTTACTCGTGCACGGTTTGGTGCACGCCCACATTAGGAAAGTCCGCCGGACTATAAATATGTACCTAGGGTTTATGGAATAAACAACAACTCACGTTCAACCCCAAAACAAACCAATCTCGGCGCATCGCCAACTCCTTCGTCTCGAGGGTTTCTATCGGTAGCGACATGCCGCCTAGATCGCATCTTGCGATTTAGGCAGCACAAGCCCCACGTTGTTCATGCGTTGCTTGTACCGAAGCGCTTTTGATGGCGAGCAACGTAGTTATCATTAGATGTGTTAGGGTTAGCATTGTTCTTCGTTTAAGCATGCTTACGTAGTGCAACCCTTGCATATCTAGCCGCCCTCACGCCTATCTCGTGTGGGGGCGGCACCCCGCTTGATCATTATTTAGTAGATCTGATCCGTTACGATTGCTCCTTGTTCTACAAGGATTAGTTTAATATCTCGCAATAGTTAGGCCTTACAAAGGGGGAGGATCCAAAGGGCACGTAGGGTGGCGTTCGCAAGTCCTAAACGGGATGTTCCGAGGATCAACTTCATGTTGGTTTTTAGGCCTTGTTTAGGATCGGCTTACGAGCACCGTGCGTGGCCGCGAGGCCCAACTCCGGAGTAGGATGATCCGATTATGCGGTGAAAACCCTAAATCGTCGTAGATCTCATTAGCTTCATCTTGATCAAGCAGGACCACCAAGTATTCGTGCACCCCGTACGAATCATGGGTGGATCGGCTCTTGAGCCGATTCACAGGATAACCCGAGAGCCGATCGAGGCTCGTATTTAATGTTTACATGTATGCCCCGCAGAAACTAAGCGAGGCATCCCCATCACCTTCCCGACTGGTATAGGTCGGTGTGGCACGCCCTTGCACTTCGCATCGCCGCGTGTGACCAGAAGAGCATTGCGGGCCGTCGCTCGGAGGGGTCTCAGCCAGCCGCAGCTCTAGGCTCTTCCCGGCTCTACGATGTTGACAAGGCCGCTGCCCGCCGGTGGGTTTTGGCAGTCAACACGTTGGTAGATATTTCTAGACAAAAAAAGGTTTGGGCCAAGGCGATCCCCTATCCCCAATATTGTTTAACATTGTGGCGGATATGCTTGCTATTATAATTGAGCGGGCTAAAATCGATGGCTAAACCGAAGGGGTAGTTCCTCATTTCGTTGATGGGGGCTTATCTACCCTTCAATATGTCGATGACAAAATTTTATTTATGGATCATGACTTGGACAAAGCACGAAATATGAAGTTCATTCTTTCAGCTTTTGAGCAATTATCAGGACTCAAGATAAATTTCCATAAAAGTGAATTGTTCTGTTTCGGAGAGGCCAAAGATGATGCCAACCTATATGATGAATTATTCGAATGTGGGTTTTGGTGTTTTCCAATTAGCTACCTCGGTATTCCAATTCATTATCGGAGGCTTACGTTGGCCGAATGGAAAATTGTCGAGGAAAGACTTCAGAAACGTCTGAGTAGTTGGAAAGGAAAATTATTATCCCCTGGAGGAAGATTAGTTCTCATTAATTCAATATTTACAAATATGGTATTGTATATGATTTCTTTCTTCCAGTTGCCCAAAGGAGTCTTGCACAGATTGGATTATTTCCGATCGAGATTCTTTTGGCAAGGGGATAATGAGAAGAAAAAATATCGGTTGACCAAATGGAGTGTTGTTTGCCGTCCAAAAGATCAAGGTGGACTAGGAGTCCATGATCTTGAGGTTAAAAATTGGGCCTTTCTAGGAAAATGGCTGACTAGGTTATTAACTGAGGATGGCCGATGGCAACAACTATTGCAGAGAAAGTATGTGGGCTCAAAAGCTATATCTGAGGTTATATGGAAACCAGGACATTCACACTTTTGGGCTGACATCATGGCAACTAAGAAATACTTTTTCCCGTTTGGTTCGTTCTCCATCAGGAATGGGTCGGAGATAAGATTCTGGGAGGATAGATGGTTAGGTACAACCACTCTCCGAGAACAATATCCAGCTTTGTGTAATATTGTTCGCCATAAGAGTGATACCTTATAGAAGGTAATGGAAACTTCTGCACCCTCTATGACGTTCAGGCGTGATCTTATTGGCTCCAGACTAGCTTCATGGAATGAATTGCTACAGAGGTTAGCTTCATTCCAGTTAGTTCAGGGGGTTGATGAATTTCGCTGAAATCTCACCAAGAATGGTAAATTCACAGTCAGTTTCATGTACAAGGCTTTAATTATACCCAGTCAACCGGTTGTTAATAATAAACTCATCTGGAAGATGAAGATACCTTTGAAAACAAAGGTCTTTGCATGGTATATTGTTACTAAGGATAACCTTGCCAAACGCAATTGACACGGCTGCACGAAATGTGTTTTCTGTCATGAACAAGAGATAATAAAACACATTTTCTTCAGTTGTCGAGTTGCTAGGTATATATGTCAATCATTCAGATAGGTTCTACCTTATATCCTCCTCGAAGCATTATAAATATTTTTGGCAATTGACTAAATGGGGTTGACGCTATGTATAAAACACTTATCAGGGTGGGAGCGATTGCTGTTGTATGATCGCTTTGGCTATGTAGAAATGACAAGGTTTTTAATGAAAAAAATTCTTCTCTCTTGCAGGTTGTTTACCACGTTACGACTTTGCTCCGTTCATGGTCGCCACTCCAACGTTTGGATGATCGCGACCTCTTTACGGAGGTGTCTACACGATTCGAGAACACGGCGGAGAAGTTTATTTTCCAACATGGGTGTAAGCATAATAGGTGAATTGAGGCAAATGAAGCTTAGCCGGGATCGTCACTTTGTCTTATCTTTCATATAGGAGTCTTTTTTGAATATTTGGACATGTGAACGGCTATGTGCATCTTGTTATGCAGAGGCTGGGTGTAATGCTTAAAAAAAATTTGAGTAATAAAACACCTTTTATCAAAAAAAAAATTTAATACAGATCGTGTATTCTACCTGGAAGGAGATCACATGCATTCTAGTATCCAGAAGGTACATCCTATCTTTATTTTCTGATCTGGTACTAAAACTTCTCGTTACTTATGTAGTTATGTTTGCAAGTTGTTGCTTTGGAGGTTCCTGCTCTGGTTTTGGATTGTGAACCTGACATTGACTTCAATGAAGACATATAGGCTAGTACTGAAGTTTATATGCTGCCGCTGCCGGGAGCACTCCTCACGGTAACAACATTACCAATTCCATCGTCCGCCTCCCAGACGATACACTCCACGAGCTGGATGCTTCCGCCCACGCCCCCGCCGAAGCAACAACAGCTGCTCGACCACATGCACGATTCAAGTATTTATTCCCTCACGCTACTGTCCCAGCGGTTAAGACAACCCTTAGCCTGCACATAAATTCTCATAGTTAGAGAGTAGAGTTTATAAATACAGGCATGAAACCAAGAATAAGAATCCATATTGGAGTGGACTTCTGCACAGGAGATAAAAGCATGTGAAGCAACAATTCATATATAGATTACAATTATATGTTGATGATCATCCAAACCACCAGTCACAAAATGGACAAATTGGCTAGACCTTCAGTGCTGGTATTCCTCCAGATAGATAGGTTCATTGGAATTGTAATATTTATGAAGGGAACACCCTGATGTAGCCAAGATTCTGAAGTAACTATGGCACTAATAATTATTTTCAGAGCAGGAACGGCTAGCGTCAACATATATGTTACTACTCCACTATTCTGCCGAGATAAGATGCCCCTACAAAAAAAGTTTGACACAAACAAATACTCACCCTATTTCTAAATATAAGATTTGGTAAGAAGGGAGCAGTAAACAATGACATGTTTTCATGTCAGTTAACATCTTATAATCAAATTTAGAACGAACACAAGATATTCAGCGTATAGGTGTTCAGTTAGATTCACAACACTTAACTGCAGTGCAGATAGATGCACTTATTCATATGACCAATAACAACAATGAAATTACGTTGCTATTGTACAAATGATAACCCTGTATCTAATGTAAGAAATAATTTAAATAATTACATCCATGTTTAACTCTAATTTTCTATGTGAATGGTTCATAGCATTCCGCTCCGACTGTTTAGGAAAGAAAAACATTTTAAAAGCAGAACATGAACTCCTTAAAGACTTCTGCAAGAAAGGTACTATGAGTGAGCTTAAGCTTGCATATAGGAATGCCATAACATTTAAATTTTGGAAGTTGTGAAAATTCTAGGCCTTACCTGCAGTTGGTAAAATCCTGCAGCTGTGTTAGACACCAGAAACCTCAAACGTGTTGCATTTTCCTTGTCATCTAAGGGGAGTCAACAATTTTGTAAGTCAACAGTTGTACCATTTCAGGTTTAGTCAGAAATTTCTTGAAGTCAAGGAGCGGAATAAACCATTTTATGACCTGGTTGACATCTTTGCTACCTATATTAATTTTCAGTAGATACAGGGTATAGTACAATAACAAACAATAATAAACGTCCCAGGCTTTCCTTCTGTATTTACAGCAAGCATAATATTAGATGGCAAATACATATTAATTGGATTCCATAACATTCATGCATCGGACATTAGTGAAACCCAGAACTTTGTTTCATACACCGATTTGGTTCTTGCAGAACCACTGAAATTAATGCCACTATTCATTGTAAAAAAAAAGGGTGGAGCTTAGCCAAGACAGAAATTACCTTGAAGTTATCATTCCCAAAAGCCTTAGAAGACTCCGCAACATCCATCCACCATGAAACCAACCTCGGCGGGTCTGATTAGTATGATTGTTTGGTAGGTGTGTAACCAAGGAAGACTCCTCGGATCTAGAAGCGCCCGGTTGATGGAGTGAAACATTAGTGGAGCCCACATTAGCATCGATACCTGAACGCATCAAACATTGGTACAACCTCTCAATATTTATATATGTAGCCATATATGGAGCCATACCTGAAATATGATAGCAGATGATAAATCAGTATCTCATACATATACTTTCGTCCAACTCATGCCATCTATATGTTGCTAGTTAAGAACATATTACATGCTTCAGGTGTATGGGCGACTACGATTGTCCAGCATGTGGCATATGACATATTGCTCTATCGTTATTGAGAGTAGTCGCTGAACTCGCTTGTTTTTTAAGTTTGTGCTTGGCGCCGACGCTTTGAAATCTCATATTTATATCTAGCATAATATTCTCTATCCCTTTGCCTTTTGATCTCTTTAGGATCTACATGTACGACAAAATAAACTATATGTCCATATAACAGTAAGCAATTTAAACGCAATGACTTTTTTTGCGAATAGCAATGACTGTTGTTAATCAGCTATGTTTTGCCCATTGGTTATGTCTTGAAATGGAGTGCGGTTGGATGATGCCATGTTTTGTTATGCTTCGTTTGTCCTCAAAAAGTAGCTGGTATTAAAAGACTTTAGCATATATGAAAATTTCAGCTTTTGTGCCACTAAAACACAGTAACCATAACAGCTTCAAAAACCTTAAAAGAAGTCTGGAAAGTGAACACTTGCAATTACAGTACACCATCTTAAAATTCAATAAATTTTATTTTAGATGGGCTCCGGTTGGCATCTAAAACAAAACATGGTTAACCAAACAAAAATACAGAAAAGTCTGCAGCCATGATAGATAATACTTACAAAAATGAGTTCCTGTCCAAGGCGACATGGACTGTTGTCCATGGTTACAAATACTTGGGATGCACAATGCATTGAGTTATCCATATGCAATTCATTCACATACCTTGAATTTTGATATGAATCTGTGTGTGCAGGGATGCGAGCCAGCCGCCTTAGAGGAGAAGTTGGACTTGAGTAGCAGTTGCCGATGGCAGGTGCATGGCGGTGGCGTCGCTAGTGGCAGCGGTAAGGTCCATTCAGCGGCGACGTCTAGGCGGTGAAGATCCACGATGGTGTCATTGGTGACGGACTTGGTTACAATGGTTGGAGGCAACTGCGGTTTAGTGATTGAGCGTATTGGGCGACTGGACTTGGAGGAGCAGTTTGAGTTTTCAGGTGCACGATGGTGGCGGCATTGGCGAAGGCCGGCCGTCGGCGAGGGCTGGGAGGCAACGGTTCACGCTAGTGTCACCGAAGGTCGGCACGTTTTGGCAACTGCGTTCTAGCGATGCCTTTTAGAGAAGCGTTTTAGCCATCATCAAGTAGTCCGTCCTGACTGTTTTAGAGGTATCGATTGGTGATAGAGTTGTCCGTGCGGGCTGTTTTACACCGTGAGATGTGAATTGGTTGGTTCAAATTTTATGGATCTGCCCCCTTCTGGATTTTTTATATTAGT
The DNA here is from genome assembly GCF_022539505.1 of Lolium rigidum. NCBI lineage: Eukaryota > Viridiplantae > Streptophyta > Magnoliopsida > Poales > Poaceae > Lolium > Lolium rigidum. The sequence continues at coordinate 158,234,335 of NC_061513.1, read as the reverse complement.
GGAGATAACGAGGACCGGTAATTAGTTGTACGTGCCCTCTGTGTTTTCCAGATTATCCTCGGTTATGTGTTTAGTCTTGTTCAAATTTTGTAAGGATTGACCGGATATATTTACAAAATATCAACATCTATAAACCAAATAATACATGTGATATATAGAAATAAAATTTATGATGACCCTGGTAATATTCATTGTATGTTATAGATGCTGATATTTTTCTATATATTTTGTGCAAATTTCAAGAAGTTAACATTGAATAAACCCATAACATTAATTAACTTGGAATGGAGAGCTTAGAAATTTCTACCAATATCAAATTTTATAAATCACGTCTACTACGTACGCTTAATTATATACATCAATAAATGTGTGATTTGTAATATAATTAGCATAAATTATGAGACCAATATTATGTCTACCCATTACTCAAATTTTCTTATGTATAACTTAAGTTCCGCTTTTGATGTACTCCCTCCGTTCCATAACTACTTTTGCAAATTTACATGTATCTAGATATATTTCATGAATAGATACATCCGAATATGTGACAAGAATTATGGAATGGAGGGAATAATTAATTATGTTTCCACATGGAAACAAAATACATTTAACATGATAACATGCTCTTAATGGAACCTAATTAGTTTTTGTGCATCAATATAAATCAAGTCTCGTCGCCATCGGGCAATCATCCCTTCTTCTGTCTCAACCTTTCTACGTATATGTATCTCTCTATATCTCCCTTCCTTCAAACATCTCTTTTACTCTGATCGATGAGCATCCCAACTGTAATTCTCCTAACGTTAGGCACACTAGCAAGATCCAATCTCCTGGCTCTATTAACATCATTGTGCCACCTCAACTCAAGATCCCGCCTCGCAGTTTACGGTAGCTTCAAGAGGTGCACAACATTTTTTTTGAACTAATGGTTGTCCGACAAAAATAACAGTATACTGGACCGCTCACCGATTTAAGCTAGTGGCGCCAATCTGGCTAAACTAACACATTCCGATGAAGCAACTTTGCAATAGCAACATTAATTTATACCATATAGCATGTATTTAATAAAAGAAGTAACAATCAGATGTTTGACCTTGCGATAGTCTAAATGCTCCATCGCCATCAATAATTCGATATCCATGAGAAGCAAGGAGCAAGGCAGTAATTCAGGGAGAGAAGTAGAGGAGATGGCAAGCGATGACCTGGATGGCGACACCTCGTGGCTAACCAAGTTGACAGTTGATGATCTCCTACCGGGACTTGGGTGGCGGTGATCGAATTTGGACCATATGGCAAATATGAATTAGGAAAAATCATGAAATATGTGGAGGTGTAAACGAAGGTGTAGGCCGGCAACGAGCATCAACTTGTGAAAGGAGAAGGAGAAGGTCTAGTAGGAAAAAGAATGAAAGAAGAATGATGGAAGAGTTGAATGAAATGGCTATGTAAAACAAGATGGCGACCGATCGTTCCACGATGCCGGGTAGCACAACATGGGATACCTACGAGCATGTTATGGAGCGCACACGTGTCCCTAAACTCGTTTCGGTTACCTCCTGGCCACGAAACCGATATTCCACGTCATGCTCAAGTTCGCCGTCAGTTCGGCCCGCCCCGGAACCGACGTTACCGACCGAATTAATAGCTGATGGGTGGTTTGTTCCACAAGCAAGCGCAGAAGGCAGCCGCCAAATCAGCTTCCAGAGATACTATCAGTTTAAAACGAGTCTAGAAGGCAGAAAGAAATGACACGGAAGCCGAGCAAACAGAGGATATGGATCCTCGGAAACGAAGCACCGCGTGCCTCACCAGTGACGTGCACCTCGCGCGATCACGACGGGGCAAATCCCGAAGCTAAAACAAAGCGAGACCTTCTCGAAGGTCGTCCCGCCACATGTGCTCCGCTATATAACCGCCGGTGCGCCATCTCCAACGACCTAGAGCAAACCTTCGCTCCACAAATCCGCCAAGAAAGCAACCCAAGCAAGCCAGCAAGCAACCAAGAAATGGAAGCGCGGCGCCACAGCCAGGAACCCACGGTAGCCAGGGATCCTCCATCCGGCGAGGAGTCCGACGACGAGTTCGAGTTCTCCTTCGGGGCCCGGGAGCCTGCAGCCACGGGCGGCGCCGCGATTCCCGGCGACGAGCTCGTCTACCCGGTGTTCGGCCGCGTCTTCGAGGACGCGCGCACAGCACCGCCGACGCCAGCCGACCGGACGCCGCTGAGGAGGCTGTTCCTCGAGGAGGCGCGCAACTCCTCGGTCGGCTCCAACTCCTCCACCTCCTCCTCCTACTCCTCGGCTACCGCGGACCTCGACGGCGCGTCCCCGGACACCTACTGCGTCTGGACGCCCGGCGCGTCACCGGCGTCCTCGCCGGCCCGGTCGCCGCGGAAGAGCGGCTCCACGGGGTCCCTCTCGCGGTGGCGCCGCGTCAGCCAGCTCGTCGTCGGCCGCAGCAGCAGCGTCGGCAGGGACAAGTTCGGCTTCTTCTCCGCGCCGGCGTCGCCTGCCAGGGAGGAGCAGCCCAAGGCCAAGCCGGCAGCAAGCCCGGGCCGGAAGAAGGGCACCGAGGTCGGCACCGTCGCCGCCAGCCACCGGATGTTTTACGGCGCCGCCAAGCCCTCCCCCGGCGCGCCAAGGCGGACCTTCTTGCCGTACCGCCAGGATCTCTTCGGCATCTTCTCAGCGCCCAAGGGGCTCAGCCGGAGCCAGTTCCAGTACCAGCCGGCGATCTGACTTCCGAGGAGGCGCGTCTGCTGCCCCGCCGTGACCGTGATGGCCCCAGTTTGAATTCAGTGGAGCTGAAATTTCCAATCTTTGACACACACCGGAGCTTCCCGCGACTTCATCTTCGTGATTGGGATTCAGCAAGTCAAAAACGAGGACGTGGTGGAGTCAAAGCAAGGGAAATGTGGGGCTTCATATTTGGATTCGGTAGGATTCGGAGCGCTGCAAGTCAATGCCAACGACTGTATAGGACACTAAAATACACGGACAAGCTCAGAAAAGTTTATGCTGTACATAGATGAAGTATATATTTGTATTGTTTTACTTCGAGGGGGGTATCATGTATATTGTCGGATCGGAGGTATAGCTTCATTCTCTTTATTGTTCATTCACAATCTACTGCTGCTTCTCTCGTTTTCCTGCATGTACGACGACATTATTTGTCTCTTGATGGAACATGCTAATAACACTTCACATGCCAATGCCAAGCTTGCCACTACTCGGTGGAGAGACGGAGGCTTGATTTCTTATTACCATATCTTAATCCGTAGGTACTCTGCCAGCCTAGCGAAAAAGTTCTTTTTTGGCACATGCGCTTCAGTGGTCTCTGTATTAAAAGAAGTTTAAAATCAAATTAATATGTTTTAAATTCTTATTTGAAAAAGAATCTGTACTTTGTCATTGATATATCATACTCCATCCGTCCCAAAATATGTTGCATATAAGTTTTAGTTAAAGTCAAACTTTATAAAGTTGCCTCGTGAAAAACAACTTTGTAAAGTTGGATCGACTATATAGCAAAAATTATTATTATCAATGATATAAAATGTATATAATATGTTATAATATACTTGGTGTGGGTATATTTTATGGGTGTATCAACGGCATGGCCTAGATCCGGCAAGCCCGCGTGACCCACAGATGGTGATGTGGCATGTGGCCCATCAGGTGGCCAAGTTGCTGTAGATCATGATGGATGAAGTCCAGCCCAGGGGCAAGGAGCTGGATCTCAACCGACCTACGAAGGAGGCCGGATCCGTGAAGGCCCATGAAGTATCCGGATCTAGTACAACCTAGATGGAAGGCGGATCCTTGACGTGCACGACAATGTAATATTCCGTAGTTAGGCAACTTGTATTCCGGCTAGGACTCTCCGTGTAAACCCTAGATCCGTGCACCTTTATAAGACGGATCCTGGGAGCCCTAGAGGCACAACCACAACTCATGTAACAACGCGAAAGCGCCCAGATAATTCCAGACAAGCAGCATCGGGCAGGTGTTCCGAAGCTGGGTAAATCGCGTACCACCGTTCCGAGGACACTCCGCCCTATGGCCCCTACTTCATCTCCCCCTCGTGAGGATCCCTCCTCCGAGGTACCGTCGAATAGGCAACGACAATACTTCACGGTGATTCTAATAATATTGATTTCATATGATGAAAGTTTGTATATTTTGTTATATAATTGATTAACGTTTACAAAGTTTGACTTCCATGAAAAATTACGTTCAACATAAATGGGGTGGAGGGAGTACAAGCAAGCAAAACCGCAATACAATTCATTATTATTATTATTATTATTATTATTATGACTATTATTATTATTATAGGTTACATAAAAATGATAAAATTTGATATTTCCTCCGTCCTGAGAATTAATCTACGACATCTTTTTCGGGATGAAAAGAATTATTTTTAAAGACTAATAAATGTTTCACATAGATCCACACTTTCTTCCTTTATATGTAGCTGAAAATACACATTACTATTTCAGTTTAATAGTTTACACGTCTGTGTAATACATAACTGGCTACATCCTGATTTGTTTTCGTAAGTTTTTGAAGCACAAAAATATGATCTCCCCTAGCTAGCATAGTCATTACAGAGTCAACTTCTTGCTGCTCAAAAATTACAAAATCGTTCCCTGTTTGCGGGCGCCGGAGTGCCGGAGTCCGATTTTACATATGCGACGCTTCCATGACCAAGTCGAACCAGCGTTGCCTTGCAGTCCAGGTGACTACTCAACGCCCGGGAAAAGCGACGCCCTGTTTTCTTGCGATGTTCAAGTTCAACCCTCCTTTCTGCCAGACCCTGCTTTCGATCTGCCATGCACGCACGGACCCTGGCCGGCGGTCGGCTTGGACACTTGCTACCGTACTGACTGAAGGGGTCTTGCTTGGCTGCTTCATGGGCATTTTCTTCCCTTGGACATCTGTCGCAAGACAAACAAAGCGTATGATATCTGACTGAACGCTCGGTCAATCGCTGCTGCCACGGCAATTTAGCTGAATGTTAAAACATAATACCATTATCCAGAGATGTTACACTACAGTATTTTTGCGAAAACTCCATCAACCTATTAATAATCATCAACAGAAACATTAAAATAATATAAATTATAAATAGATTTTTGGACCACCTAACGACGACTATAGACAATACCGTGAGTCGAAGGCGTGTCGCCATCCTCGTCGCTCCGCTACCGGAGCCAAACAAAGTTTTTCAGAGCTCAGCTTGTTATAGTAGACAAACGTGAAGTCGTCGTGCTAAGGTTTCGAAGGACTAGCGCATCAGAGCGGCAACCATTGCCAATGATAGCAATCGTAGATCGAAAGAGACTTAAATAAAACCACACAAACGAATACAAAAACCGACCGAATCTTAGGAGATCCGCCAGCACATGACTCCAAGCGCATTAGCTGGGGCTAGACGCGCCACCGAATAGGGTGTGGAGAATTTTATAACTCTAATTTCAGGATGTGTCACCATCTCACCATCGCAAAAGACGACACTGAAAACAACATAAACATATAACGAAAAACCCTCCTGCCGGTGAGGAGCCGTGATTCGCTGCAGCTCCAAGGCTCCAAGGCCACCAGAGCTAACCAACGACATCCCCGGCAGAGGATGAAACCCTAGATATGTCTGAAGATCGCCCTCACGATCGCCTCTTTCCTGAGGCTACAGTAGAGTTTGTTCTGAAAGAAAGGTATTATGCTGATCGACCTTTTCCAAACGGGGCAGCAAGCTGCACGCTTTCAGATTGCACATACCGAGCGGCGTCATGGGTTTCAGATGGAGCAAAGTGATCATTGTGACGACACACTTTCAGATTGCACATACCAAGCGGCGTCATGGGTTTCAGATGGAGCAAAGTGATCATCGTGACGATGTGATCCGTCACCTGCTAATGCCTCATCCACCGCGATCGCGACGACGAACCAGACGGAGCCGTACAGCCGAACCGGAGAGCGATCATGGTACGGGCATTGCAAATCTCTCGTGGGATTCCATGGCGTTAATGCAGGGTTGCCTAACTCGCGATGCACCCACGTTGTCGACGTGCAACCGGCGCCCTAAAGCTCGCATCGTCGCAGCATCATGCGCCACAAGATCACAATTAGTTTGTACTCCAAATTCCCAAATCCGTTGCTCCATCCTCCTGGTCCTGGCCGCAGCTGCTCTAGCACCTATGCGCCGATGCAGTGTCATCTACTGCAAGCCAGAGTCAAAACCTTTCTATTTTTCAGCGAGCTGAGATACCATCGATCCTAATCTCCAAACAAAAATCTAATCTAGTAGAATGAGAAAGACACTCCATTCATTCTAAAATAACTTGCGTATTTTTTTTCTAGATATAGATGTATGTATGACTAAAATGTATATGCTTCATATGTAGATAAAATTGAGCAAGTAATTTTAGATGGAGGGAGTATATAATTCAACATAGAGGCTTGCTCCAGTACAACCCCCTCCCTCAAACTCAACTAAGCCCAACTGGTACTTTTTAGGCCCATGTCCATACCCGAATCCAAAACTACGTATGTCTACGTGTAGGCATACTGTCACCGCAAGACAGTCCGGCGTGGGAAGCAAGACAGTCCGGCACGGGGTCCGCAAGATAGTCCGGCGCCACAAGATAGTCCGGTGAGGGCATTGCAAGGCAGTCCGGCGGGGGAACAACAAGACAGTTCAGCGCCACAAGACAGTCCGGCGAGGGCACCACAAGGCAGTCCGGCGGTGCAAGACAGTCCGGTGTAGGCGGCGCAAGATAGTCTGATAGGTCTCGTTCCTAACCCGACAGACATTCCGCCCAAATTGCCTCGGGCTGTCTGGGGCGGACTGTCCAGATGTTCATCTCGCCATTGCGCCGCCGTCTAGCCTACACGCCGCCCCACCCGTGTCGGCACGCACCTATGAGGCATTGCCGAGGCTCGTGTCCTCTAGATCGTGGCCGGCCAGCCCCGCCATGACGTTCCTCCTGCCCGGCGGCCAACCACCACCATGCGGAAGAGTCACCACCAATGATCCGCTACGTATGTAATCATACATATACGTATGCAACATATTCGTATAATTTAGTTGGACCATACGGGTTTTATATAGGGCTACATATACCCGTTAATATTAATAACAAAGGGGTATCAAGGGATCTTAACCGTTCTTGTGTTTAAGTTTGCTACGAGTTTAGGGGAGGGGGTTGTATTGGAGCAAACGCCTTGTGGCCATTAGAGAACTCGGCTGACGAAAAGGACAAAAGCAAAATCTGCAGAATCTGTCAAAGTAAACGGTTAGAAAATCGAGCGGGGTAACAAAATTCAAGCACCTAGCGCTTGCTTGGTGGGTCGATCCGTGCGTTCGCACGCGCCGCGGACAGGAAACGCATCGAGATCATCTCACGCGGTCACGCGTGGTTTTACATTGCAGCTGACGCAACACCCAAGTGCTCTAGTCCAATCTCTCGACGGTTACCTCCTGGTGCAGTGCTACCTAGTATTACATGAGCTGTGATCCAAGTCCTACTTGCAAACGGAACTGCTATTGTTTGGTCAGTGCTTTTGTTTAGTTCTGACCTACGCCCATGCGTATTACGGCCACTTGATGTAACACTGCGCTTTGTTGCCGAGTTCTTGTGTTTGACCAACTGAAGTCAATCGTTCTAGGTTAAGATCAGCAATCGCAAGGGTTGATGTGAAATTGTGAACGGACAAGAGCCATCGTTTCAATATCGAAGTAATTAAGTAGGCCGCGGTCAATCGAGCTTTTAACCCTCCACATATCAACTTATTAATCTATCCTATCTACCTTTTCATTTCCGGGAAAAAATTGCTGACACGGTGAGGACTACCTACTTTTGTGAAGCTTATTTTGGTGATTATTTATCTTAAAACAATGTACTTCTACCAGTTGTGATCTGTTTAGATGATGCATCGTTTAGGCTTCTAAAGCAGGTAACAAGATCTTGCACGGTTTCCTATGCGTGTGCAGGAAGGATGCCAACGGTAGAAATTGTCATGTCAACTCGGATAAGGTTGCTAGGCCATTTTGGTATGACCGATTGGGCATCCCGGACCTCGCACGGATGGGCATCAACCTCCGCGTCCGTTGGCTTTGGAGGATGCTTACAGACCCTTCGCAACCTTGGGACGGACTAGATATGCAGTTCTCAAAGAATGTACGTCGGGTGTTCCATGTCTCCACTATGATAGTGCTTGGGGATGGGGCCTCCGCCCTGTTATGGGAAGACATGTGGATTGGCGGGAAATTGGTGGAGGACCTAGCGTTGGATCTTTACGCGTTGGTTAGGATCCAACCACGAAAGCACTGCACCGTCCAGCAGACGTTGGCTAACCGCGGCCGGATTATCAATTTTTCGGGGGCACTGGGCCTACATGCCCTTTGCCAGTACGTCCAACTCTAGGTTCACCTCTGTGGGGTACAACTCACTGAGGTATCGGATGCGTTGGATGCCAGATGGCCAATACACCGCCCGATCCTGTTACGCATCCCTCTTCCAGGGGTCGTTGCTCTCGGCTCGTGGAGATTGAACTGGAAGACATGGGCACCACCTAGGGTGAGGTTCTTCATCTGGCTAACTGTCAGGACATATGTTGGAGGGGTGATCGACTATCACGGTAGGGTCTACCACACCCGCCTAGATGCCCATTCTACGATCAGATGGAGGAGACGATGGAGCATATCCTGACTTGGTGCCCCTTCTCTAGGATGTTGTGGCATGAGGTTCTGTTTTGGATCAGATCCATTTCCCATCCCCCAGTTGCTGATGGTGACTTCGCTAAGTGGTGGGTGTTGGTGTTGTGATCCACACCCAAATTCATGAGCAAAGGAACCTTGTCGTTGATTATGCTCATGGTGTGGTCGATTTGGAAACATCGGAACGAGACCGTTTTCGACAACGCTAACCGCTCAATATCGTCGCTGTTGGACACGGTTAAAGCTGAAGCAAGAGCGTGGGCGAGCACGGGTGGGAGGGGGCTTCACCAGCTTCTCCCCTAGTTAGCTTTCGGGTTGAGTTGTATGATGTGGTGTTTGGTCCGCTCTTGGAATTATACATATAAACTTTTTTTTAATCAATGCATCAAAACACAATGTTTTTTTATGTTTTCGCTAAAAAAGATTGGTCTGCTATGATACTTTTAGGTTATACATATGGAGCTCTACCATCATTGATCAGTTCGAACATGTTTACACTTATATGATAAATTGTTTCAACAATCATAAAATGGGTTCTACACAAAGAATTCGACGATGTACAAGGAAAGAGTTGTCAACTCAAAGTTCACATTTTTCGTATAATCTAGAATCAGTTCTATTATCCCGCTTACTCCCCTCCTGTCTGTAAGCAATTATCCTAGATGGTACCGAGTAAAAAAAATATCCTAGATGGTAAGATGAAGATTAGTTTATGCTATACCTTATACATATTGTAGGGGTTCGGCGCCCATGTGGACACAACTGATAGCTATTTGTTTTGTAGGTTCATGTTTATTCCCTAAATTTACTAGCACTTAATGTTGAAATTGCGATTTTATATTAGCGCGCTCTTTATTTTGATAGACTTGTCACTGATGCATGAACTAATAATATTTTTATGCATTTTATAAAATGTTCACCTATGCAAATAAAGTGAAAATAATTTTTAAACTAAATGAAAATTATTTTTGAACCACATGCATATTATTTTTCTACTAGATGAACTTTATGTAAAAAATACATGAACAATTATTTATTTTTGCAAGAGGTGAAAGATCTTAGGGAATAGTTATTTTTTTGAGACTACATGCAAAATATTTGAAAATACATGATTATTTATTTTGATACAGATGAACGATCATCGTGAACATTTTTATGAAACTACATAAACATTAACTTTGATATAGTTGAACTATTTTAATGAACCATGAACATTTTCTGAATCACATGATAGGTTAACGATTTTGGTGGACTATGATCATTTTTTAAAAACATGTGAAATTTAATTTAAAAATCGTGCATTTTTTAACCATGATTTTTTTTCATAACATGAATCCTTATCTAATAGAACACATAATAATGAAAAACATATGGAAAAAAATAAAATGAAAAAAACAAGTACAAAAGAACACAAAAGGAAAATAAAAATAAGAAAATAATTTTAAAACATAAAATAAAAAAATTTATAAATCATGAATACCAACTGAAAAAGAGATATACCAAAAACAGTAGCAGAAAAAGCGCAGAAAACCAGAAAAAAAAAGAGACACGAGCGGCAAGAAGCAAGGCCAGACCCGTGCGATAGCGCCCGCATTAGGCGGTGAATAAGAGTCCTCCAGGTATAATTACCTAGAGGCCGACCTTTGAGAAGGTCCGAACCGTCCGCGAGCGACGCTCCGCGAGCGATGCATGGCGCTACTACCGAGCGGGCGTGGGCGTGTGGATACGTACGAGCTGCTACGTACGTGCGTGGACGCGTGGGTACGAACGCAGCTAGCACGAATACGAGTCCCGATCCGAGCAAGCGCGAGTACCAAACGCGGGAGTCCACGAGTACGAGGGCGCATGGGAGCATGGATTGATCGGTACCTAGCTTGCATGCATCCATCTAATTGTTTTTTCTTGCTCTAGATACGTAAATACAACTAGAAAGTGAAAAGTGAAAAATCTTAGTAAAGACACGAGTACAGTTAGGTACACGATGCGAATACAGTTGTACACAAAGGCGAGTACAAGTACAGTCGCGCACACGAGGAGGTACAGTCGTGCACACGAGCAGGTACAGTCACGCACAACACACGAGTACAGTTGAACACACATGCAAGTACAGATACGATCACGCACACGAGCGAGTACATTCGTGCACACGAGCAGTACAATCACGCATAACACACGAGTACAGATTGAACACACAGACGAGTACAAGTACAGATCACGCACACGAGCAGGTACAAACGCGCATACGAGCGAGTACGGTCGTGAACACGAGCAAGTACATGTACGGAAGTACGATGGCGCACACGAGCAGTGCAGCTCGCGCGTTAGTACAGTACAGATCCCGCACACAGGCGAGTACAGTTAGCGAATAAAGAAAAAATTGCACCAAATACACTAACAACGAAGTACTTATCGGTTGAAACACGAGTACGATTAGAGTACACATCACATGCGTACAATCATAATATTATTGGAAGTACGAAAAAAAAGTATCTCCAAACCTATCAACATGGGATCTAGTTTTGAATATCTCGACGCAAGGATCTCAAAAGTGAAAACGGTTCGCAATTTGGACTTACGGTTCTCAAGATATTTCATTTTGAAAAAACGAATCTAAAAGAAAAAGGAAAAAACTGACACAACCCAGTCTTCTCTCTCCTCCCCCACCCCCACATTGCTTCCCCCTGCGACACGTGGCGAGCAGGGAGACCACTTCCCAGGGATTTTGGAGCCCAAAGCCCATTTCTTTCCCAGGGATTTTCTGGCACCACAGCGCGCCACTTGTCGAGTGCGGAGCGAATTGCGTTCCCTTCGCGAAGGTCGGCCTTTTTCTAGAGTTTTCCGAGTCCTCCCCAATAGGATTCGTCACTTCGGAGGTCAGAAATTTAGCCTTTTAAGGAAAGAAATGGGCTTTGGGCTCCAAAATTAGCGGAATAGGAACTGAGGGGATTTAACAGACGTACATGGGCACATGGGCTTCGTATCTTTTTTATAGTAAGCCGTCAAACGAAGAAGCCGGGTATGGCCCTGTCTTGACGAGTTGACGTTGACACCAAGCCAGCACGACAATGGAGTTAGGATGTCGTCAAAATGAGCTCATCCTGTCAACCTTCCGCACGCAAGTCCATGATTTGCTAGGTCGCTCTCTGAAACTATATTACGCATCACATATGTACAAGAGGTTCTCGGGAGGAAGGATTGGAGCTCCAACTGAAGGCTTCGCCATGGCTAAGCTACGTTCCTCAATCTGGCTTGCATGGACGGACACGAAGCAGCAAATGCATTTCTTCAGAGCTCGGGCTCCAAATCTCTACAGGAGAATCAGAAGGTACACATACATACTGGACTAAGTTCTTTTGCTGTATATGGGTTCTTGTAATTTTTATAGAGAACTTTCTCTGTAGGTTAATTTTGTAGAGAACCTGTAGCTAGGTAGTATCGCAGTCATCCAGCGTAGAGTAATCTCGATAATTCTCTTCCCATACCTCCGCGGCTGCCATGTTTGACCTCTCCGCGGAGAGTGAATGTCATTCTAAGTAACTTGGGGCTTAGCCGCCGAGAGCATAAGCTATTTTGATACAAGAAAAATCAGCACAAGGAAAATCAGCACAAGTCGTGGGGTTAATTTGTCAGTTTAATTCGCAAATTTCTGAAGTTTGTCCAAGAATTGCTGCAAAATTCAGCCGCCTAAAGTAGTCACCTAGAGTTGCATATTATTAAGCTAACGACGTGCCCTTCAAAATTCTGTATTATTAGTTGAATTTTGTTGCTACTTTTTAACAATGTATCAAATTAGGTCGAAGAGGGCTGAACAGAAATTTTGATCCAAAGTCTAGCAAAGTGACTCAGATGTAACAAAAATTCAAGCAACATAGGAATGTATAATTCTCATTTATTTATGAAAAAAATGATGTTGGCAATCTAGGTTTTTGGACTCAAGAAAGTCTACTGCCTATTTCTCGGCCTTATCGGTGATGTCACTCACAATGCATGGTTAGGCTAGAGGACATACGTTTAACAAAATAAACTTTTGACCACCCAAAAAAAGCAAAGATATTGTCGGCACTTTACTTATTACCAGATATTGTCAACATAGTGGAATATAATTTTATTAATATATGATAATCTAGAGTAGTATATATAAGACGATGCAAAACCTGCAGTTAAGGCAGTGCAATTGTGAGACTCAGTGCAGCAGTATAATCAGAAATGGTAAATCAAAAAAGATAGTGCAAAACATCCATTTGAAGCGGTGCAAATATGACACGATAGACAGTTACACATAAGACATAAAGGCTAAAGAGGAATGGTTCACATACAAAAAAAAGCCTAGAGATGCACAATTCTGAAAGAAAATGGTTCAATTGATGCCGTGCAAACACAACGAAAATGTTTCAAATCATATAGTGCAAAATTGATGCAATTATTTTATTAAAATATATCGGCATGTGATCCAAATTTGTGGAGCTATACACCAGGAACAAGCTGTGAAATCTCATGGTACGCCACATATCGAGCCCTCCTTATAAGGGTGCTATTTTCTAGTCAACCCTATATACTAAGAGCATCTCTAGCCGTTGGGGCTCCCCAGGCCGAAATCCGGCGCTATTTAGCGTCGGATGGATGTAATTTTTTTCCCGGGGAACCCATTTTTTCAGCCGTGAGCCCAGGATGGATGAAAGTTTTAGATAAATAACGGCGAATTCGACAAAACAAGACGAAATTCGTTCAAACATAAGCGAAATTTAAAGATATTTTACATATGTACGCGAGTTCGTACATATATTTGAAATCGGCCAAATGGAAACATAAACTAACTACATGTCGTCGTCGCTCGAGTTCCCGGTGTCCTCGGGCGGCGGCATCCCGAGGGGGGGGGGAGGGGAGGGGGGAGTTGCCAGCCTCGATGTGCGCGAGCACACGGGCGAGCGTGCGGCCCGGCGCACCCCACCAGCGGCAACGGCCGGCGGCGTTGTTACGCGCTGGAGGAGGGGGAGGACCGTCGTACGCTGCGAGTTCCCGTTCGTGCCAGAGACGGAAGAACTTGTTCCAGGCGTCATAGTTGTGGGCGAGGTACTGCTCCTCCGCGCGCTGCTCCTCAGTGAGGGTGACCCGCACAACGTCGGTAGCGGTGTCGAGCTCGTCGCCTCCCACCGGAAGCGGCGGGATCGGGACTACCCCGCGCTTAGGCGCCATCCTCCGGACACGCGGAAGTCCGGCGGCGCCGGGTAGCTTGCCATGTGCAGGTGTCCCGCCTCCCACTGGTGTAGGGAACAGCGGCCGAAGCCATTGTTCGCCGCACCGTGGCCCACCATTGCTCGCTGGTGGAGGCGGATTGGGGAGAGAAAACATGGCTAGGCTGGGGAGAGGAGGGAGACGGCGGTGCTGAATGCGGCCAGACGCGGTAGGTTCCGCGATAAATAGAGGGAGCCGAATCCGAGGCGACGCCGCGTGGAAGCTACGCGTCCGGCAAAGTCTGACCGGCGGCAGGCTTTTGAAGCGCGCGGAAGACGATTGGTGTCTGTCGCCGACAAGTCGGGGCCACCATCCGTGTGGAAGTTTTCTCGACGTTTCCCGCGCTTTCGTTTCGTCTGGAGTCCCCGAGTGCTCCCCGGAGGGGCGGGGATGACATGGGCTCGCCGGACGGATGAAAGCCCAAACCCGGGCGAAAACGAGATTCTGGGGGCACGACTGGACCGTTTTCGTCTATCCGGATGAGAAAATGGTGTCCCCTAGGGGTCTCACCGGGGAGACGGCTAGAAATGCTCTAAGTTGCAAGGTAGTAGTAGCTCTTTTCACCTTGCAAAGTATATGATTGTCTAGTTGGGATTTTTTACATTGTTAGTCTTTTCTCCATTGCACATGATACGCTCCCATGGAATCGTATGACGACTTGTGCAACCCACGCATGAAAGCCTTGGCTCTGTCCTCTGTTACATTATTTGATATTGTTTTCTAGGTTTTCTCTAATTTGCAATATACTACTACCATATTACAAAAATGTCTATTTTCCGTTGTTAGTCAAAATGTCTGTTTTGCCATCATGCTTTAAAATCTACACTATGAAAGGAAGAAGTCATAAATCTGGGGTACAGTACCACGAGGTGCGAATGGGCGCCGAATCATGCACACAACAACTTGGATCGATGAGCCCATCAATATTTGCGTCTTGGGTTGGGCCACACGGCTCGACCTTCGAATTTGAGAGTTCAACACAGGACACAATCAGACTGTCTCTTTATGCGTTCTGGCCTCTAGATTCCACTGTGATCTGTTGTAAGCATACGAAAAAGTAGGAACTGAGTCTGAATGTCTGATACAGGAAAAAAGCATCAACACCCTCCAAGTGCCATGTTAATATGTTACCAAAGTTCCAATAGAAATATTTATATTATCCTCTCCGTTCTATAATATTTTGAACTAAAACCACGGCAACACTGGGACTGTTAAAGATTGCTTTAGCTAATTGCATCAGCCAAAAAAAAAAAACTGTAGAGCTTAATCCGTATCCAGTAGGGGTCAGCGAATCAGCGGCCTGGTCGTGAATGAATTGAAGAGGAAGGAAGTGGCGTTCTTCACGGCTTCACGCCTGACCAACCGAACAAAAAAGTGCACAACGTAGCTAAGTTGATTTGCTCTTTAGCTAGTGGTCGGCATGTTTGGCTGATGCATCGCCGGACATAATCATACTGCCTTTGAAAATTCGTGAGTTCCCTTAAATAAAAGTTGATGGTTAAATGCATGGAAAATGTACATTTTTAGTTCCCTCATTACTGGTCAAGTTTATGTTGGATTTTCAATCTCTGAAACCGGGCAAGTAAAACGGCTCCTAGAGCACATGTTCCTGCCTAACTAAAAAGAGCATTTCAAATAAATAAGTGTGAAAATTTTAAAACACTTATATATCCTTGTCATATGCTCACACATAAGTTCTTAGGGACAAAACACAATTTTTGGTTCTGTATAAAAATTAAATTTCGTGCTCCAGAAGAGCTATTTTACAACACATTTTGATGCATACGACACAATATGCCTCTTTTATTCACAAATCATTACAAGCATGTATTTCATATATGTTCGATTTTTTTCAAACAATTTTTTTGGAATTTATTGTTATCCAGGAGCATGTGCTTCCGGGGACATCAGATGAGTGCTTAGTTATCTCCTAATTCTTGAACAGGTAAGATATGTTACTTGAAGCATTTTGACCATTGACGCCGCGGAGTGGGAATCTAGTTGACATAAAAACACCGAGAATCATCTTTCTAATGGATTATAAAATAGAATCTGCTTTCTTTAATGAAACGTAAGATAAGATGATATTTTATGAAAAATCATAAAATGTATTAAGGAGGAAACATTTAAAATTATTAGAGGATCTATGTTTAAAATATTTTGGCAAAACATTGTGTGAGTGTTATAAATGGAAAAAATTATCAAAGTTTTTTAGAAAATATTTTATAGTTTATGGCCCCTATCCTCTTATTTTGCATTAATACTTTTATTATTGTTTCATGGGTTACCACTCATGCGAAACCAACACCAATTATACATCAAAGCGCTCCGTGCCGGTCACCAAATCAACCTAGTTTAAGTTAATGATCAAGTTGTTTGGTTTTCAAGTATAGTGACCGAAACCAGACTTGACCAATAGCTGAGGAACCATATTATCATCCGCACATTACCGAGCCTCCTTAAAAAGAAACATTTTCCAATGCCATGGTCAACTAGCCAAAACATTGTTTCTAATATGTGTGGGAGTACACCATTTGATTATTTAGTGACATATATAATATAGGTAGCTATTTTTTGTTGAGATAAAAAAAAACTAGGGGCTTGTTTGATTCAAAGGATTTGTAAAAGAATCTTGTATGAGTTTTACCCATAGGAATTTTCCTATACAACTTGTTTGATCAAAGACCCCCCCCCCCAAATTCCTATGGATTGCTTTCTCATGATTTGCAACAAGAGGTTAGACCTCTTGAAAAACTCCTATGTGTCTATGACAACTATGTTATGCACTCAATCTATATAGAAATTTTGTGCTTTCCTATGCTACCATCAGACAACTAGTTGTACCAATTCCCATAGATTTCTTTCCCATAGGATTCAAGGACGCATGTCACATCAATCCTTCATTTTTCATATTCCTCCACTTTTCCTATCCTATGAATCAAACAAGCCCTAGATCGTAAACTCAAGCATTTTGTGGCTGACTTGTCTTAATTCTGAAATCTCAGCCTTTGAGCTCAAGCTGTCGGTCCAAGATCGTGCATCCTATCCAGTAGTGCCAATCACCTGTTCACTACCAGATGGGTACTCCGGTACAAGCTATAGTAAAAAAACCGAAGCCATACATTTTTTTTTTGCGAAACACAAATTTGTGGAGCTCTTCAGGTTAATAAAAAGGGAAGCTAGTTTACTTAGAACTAAGTTAGTGTTTAGTATTCTGCTAAAAAAAGTTAGTGTTTAGTACATTTCTTCAATGTCAGATTTGCATTGTGAATCATGCACTTGTGATTTGTGAATCATGCACTTGGGTTGTAACTGAGATTTTTTTTCGGTTGCAAGTGGGATTGTATTTTTCAGTTGCAATTGAGGATGTAGCTAGAAAAATTATCTCAAAACGGTTAGACTTGACAACATATCGCTTTTCTCCAAAACAGCTATTTTACCACACATTTTTTCTGATTTTTTTCATAGTACTACAACACAACATATCGGTTTTGTACAAAAAAAAATACAGCCATGTAACAAACACAAACATGTATATGATAAATAAAATCACATATGTTTTATTTTTAAAACAATATTTAGGAATTTATTGTTTATATAGGAGGACATGCTTCCGGGAACATATGATAAGTTGTCACTTATCTTCTTTTTTTTCGAAATGGCTGATGAGACCCCCGCCTCTGCGTCGAAAAGATGCATACGTCTCGTTATCTCTTGATTCTTCAAAAGTTTGGATAGGTTAGTTCCATTCACTTGAAGCCGTTTGAACATTGACTCTGTAGTGATTTGCAAATATGGCAATCTAATCAACATTAAGCACGTTAATTGTATTTTTAACAAAATGTAAAATAAAATCCACCTTTTGAAAATAAACACAAGATGTATGAATATAAGATTCTATTTTGTGAAAAATCATAAAATGTATTAAGGGGGAACATTTAAAATTATTAGAGGTTCTACTACTCAGATATGTTGGCAAAACATTACGTGAATGTTATAAAAAAAAATAGGTAACCGAAGTTTTAGAAAAGGCTTTTTAAATATATTTTTACAACCTCTATTTTCCTACTTTGCATTCAGAAAATAGTGATTTGTTTTTGTTTAATGGGTTACCACGTATCCGAAACCAACAGCAGCTATCCATCAAAGCACTCTGATTCTTTGACCACATCTACCTGATTTAAGTTGATGATCAAGTTGTTTGGCTTTGAAGTAGTATAATGACCAAAACTAGATTTGACCAATAGCCGAGGAACCATATTATCATTGGCATATTGCCGAGACTCCTTAAAAAGAAACAATTTCCAATGCAATGGTCAACTAGCAAAAACTTGTTTCTAATATGTGTGGAAGTACACCATTTGATTAGTTAGCGACACATATAATATAGCTAGCTAATTGTTTCTTGAGGGAGGAGAAAAACTAGGTGGTGTACTCAAGCATTTTGTGGCCGACTTGTCTTAATTTAGAAGTCTCATACTTGAAGCTGAAGCTGCCAGTCCAAGGTCGTGTGTCCTATCTAGTAGTGCCAGTCACCGGTTCACTACCAGAAGAGTACTCCAGGACGAGCTATAGTAAGAACCCAAGCCGTACATTTTTATTTCTTTGCGAAACACACACTTGTGGCGCTCTTCAGGTTACGCAGTAAAAAGTGAATTGCTGGTTTACTGAGAACTAAGCTAATTAGTGCTTAGTATTTGCATCGTGAATCATGCACTTGTGTGGTAATTTTTTTCGGTTGCAACTGGGGTTGCATTTTTCAGTTACAAGTGAGATTGTGGCTAAAAAAGTTATCACTAAACCATCGGATTTGCTTCGTGATCTATGCTTCGTGATCTATGCTATTGGTTGCAACTAAGATTGCAGGCAGAGAACTAGTCACAGCCTAGTAAAAATGTTTTTTTTACTCGTAATAATGATTCTGCAAGAAAATCCCGATCACAGATTTGACGCGTCGCACCGCGCGCGGCCACAGCCCGCCATCGGCCACCGATGACGACGATGGTCGAGTCGACCGAGGCCATAGGCGGCGGATGCCGCATGCAGGCAGCGAAGCGGCACGATCGCAATCCGCATGCCCATCCACAACGACGGTTATCCACCTCAACCGCAACACCCATCCTCCCCAACGCCACCACATTCAAATCCTTGGGTTTCCCGGCCCCATCCTCCCGCTTGTGGACCAGGAAGCCCGTGGCGGGAACCGTTGGCCACGATGGAGCAGCGCGTTATCGCGAGCCTATCCGAGCGCGGATGAGGGAGGCGCCCGCCCAGTGGCCCGGATCCGCCGGCCGACCCGAGCCGCACGCCGCCGCATCCCGGCATCCGCTGCCCGTAGCTGCGTCAATTTGTCCGCACGCAGGCGCGCCCTGCTATTTGTTGCTGCTCGCCGCGCGTATAAGGAGGCCAGAGCGCGCTGCCCATTCGCACAATGTCGACCGCCGCAGCTGCTAACCTGTGCTACGCGCGCTCCTCCACCATCTCCGCCAGCCTCGGCACCCCCGCCCCCTCCAACTCCGCCTCCTTCCGCCCCAGGCTCATCCGCAACGTCCCCGTCCAGGCCGCCCCCGTCGCACCTGCATTGGTACGTATACATATTCATACATACGTCGGCAGCATGCATGCATGCATGCATATGTCCTCTCTCCGGCCGGCAAAGGCCATGTTAAGCTTGGCTAAGCTCGGCGTGTCTTTCCCAGTTTGGGCACGGCGTGCATGAGTCACGGGTTCGTCCGCTTTTCTAATTTGGCGCCACATGCATAGCATCCATCCTTCTTCCAAGAATATGGGAGAACGGCATTAGCAACCAAATGTCGTCCCCAAGCCTCAACTATACCAATTTAATATATCCACCTTCTTGTTTATTTTCAAAGGCATGTGCATTCAGATGTTTAATTCTACGACAAGCATTTAGGACCGACGGATTACTAATTAAAGATATAGAGGTGCCCTTGATACAAAATAATTTCCCGAAAATCTAAAGTGGAAAGAAAAAGGTTCCTAATGATGCATAGGAGCAGGCTTGGCTTGCGGTCACCCGTTTCATTAGGCGACCGTGTATGTTGTAGTTTAGCTGTCGGAGAGAAGTAAGACCCCGCCCATGGACTGCATCACCAACACCACCACCGTTGCCGCCGCTAAACCACACCGACAAGCTCATATCTCCCCGCCGCCTGCGTCGGCCGATAGTTCGGCTAACACCACCCGCTGCCCTACCCAAATCATCACCTCTGTTGGTCCGTTGTCGCCCCGGGCCATTCCTCCAATCCCCTCCATATTTTCTTCGGCACCGGCAATCCTTGCACCCCCAACCCTAACCCTAAGTTGCTTCCTCGCAAGAGTAGGGCCCACCACAGCCAATTCCTTAAAACCCTACGGTGGAGTCTAGCTTCGAGTTCGGTCGATGTGGTCGATCAAGACGCGCATGCGCCAGTCAAAAGCCACTGCCTCGACAATGACCAATTCCCGCTGCCTCTCCGCCCGTGCGCCCCCGAACCAGCCCCTGGGTCGTGAACGCAATCCCGAGCTCCTTCTCCTACCTCCCGGCGTGCCAAGCGCAGCCGCAGGGTCGGAGAAAATCCCGCGCCGGAGCCCGTCCTCGCCTTTTCGGCGGCACTGAACCGCACCTCTGCCGAGATGAGCAGCGCCCCCCCCCCCCCATGATCATGATTTTCCTTCGAACACAAGCCATTGTAGCTTCTTATTTATGTGATTTTAGTTAGTTCTGGCTCCCTCATATTAAGATTGCCCCTCTTATACTTCATTCCTGGCTCTGTCACTAAACAGATGCATCCATGGAACTAGAACTGAATCTTGCCACTATAGTTGTGGCAATTGCATCACGGAGTATATTCTTAGCGAAACGGTTTCATGCATGGTTAAACTTATCTGGTCACCTTCAGTTCATAGGCTTGATCGATCTAACCAACATACTAAAAGAAACAAAGGGTATTTGCCATTCTGATCGGCCATTTGGCCATGTGCGCTAGTTTTCATGTCTTCTTTTCCACTCACCGCGTTCCACGTGTCATGTCTGCTAGTAATTCGGAGGGAGATCAAAAAAACTAGAGTCGTACTCGTGATAGAGAGGAGAGGAGAAGATGAGTGGCTGCCTTTGCCTGCCGTGCTGCTATAAGAAGGCCCCTGGCGGGGAGATCCCAGCAGCGGTAGATTCTTCCTCCTCGTCACTCCTCCAGAAGCCAACCACCAACCCCCCACCACCACCTCCTCCAGTTCCAGCCTCCAACAAGGTCCGTCCCCATCCTCCCTCCTGTTCACCTCCCACATACCATCCATACACTGCTCCATCCATCTTTCTTTGCCCCCTTTTGATTTAGTTCGTAGCTTACCCTTGCAACTTTTTTTTTGAAAAGCATTTATCCTCCTGCATCTACTTTGGATCACTTTTGGCCATGCTCTTCGTGGGCACACCTAGCTAGCTCTCTCTCTCCCCCTTTCCGTCTCTGTCTCTGCATGATGCATATCACAGGCTATAATTCTTGCTGGTTATGCCGACGACTAATTTGGGTTTGATCGTTCCCTTGCAGATGGACGCCGCCGTGGAGCGCCTCCAGACCGGGTTCCAGAAGTTCAAGACCGATGTCTACGAGTAAGCGCCCCCTAATCCTGCTGACAACAGAACTCCTGCGTTCGTTCGTGATATTTTGGTTCGATTTGAGATTATTCACGAACTGATCCTTTGTCCATTTCCTCTTGGCAGCAAGAAGCCCGACCTGTTCGAGCCCCTCAAGGCCGGCCAGGCGCCCAAGGTATGTTGTCTCTAGCGACTCTGTTTAGCTTGTAGAGTTTGACAGAAAACTAGCGTGTTCTGTAGACTTGGGGATCGAGATGTATTTTTTGCCCACGGAAATAGCGTAGCTGAAGAAAACCGTGTTCGCGACTTCACATTAGGAAGCAGTCCTGCCATCACGGGTACAAATCCGGGGTATTAGACTACGGTCAAAGTCGATAATATGAAACGGCTGCTTGTTCTAATTGCATGGCCGGACCGTTAGAGGGGACTGCTTGTGGTCGTTTCCCACCACTTTATACTAGGTCAACCTAACTGCTACTACGACTGAAAAGGGTTAAATCTTGAGCCCCTTTCCCATTAACCCCCACCTGTTGTGCACGAGCAGGAAAACTGGATCATCGTGCCCATGTGTGTTGCCATGATGTGATTTGGCTTATTGAGATGTCAGCGTCCCTATCACTTTGTGGGCGATGGGTAGTAGAATATGGTTCTTTTTCCCTTTTCTGTTATAGGAGGAATAGCGCTAGGATAAGAACCTTGCAAGTACAAGAACAAGCATAACTTTTGTTTCTTGTGCGATTCTCCATTGGCGTGCTTGCCAACGCCGTACTAGGCTGCTGAGGTTACATTGATCTTCTTATTCTTTTTTACCCTCCTAATTGTGCCACTGCAAGCTGAAAGGCCACCCTGAACAGCTTATCTGCTTATCATTAACAATGAGATAGACGAACTAAAAGTGGATTACAGTGGAACGGAGTATCTTTTTTCTCCACTGACATGAATATGATTTGCCCGTGTGATGCAGTACATGGTGTTCGCGTGCGCCGACTCGCGTGTGTGCCCGTCGGTGACCCTGGGCCTGGAGCCCGGCGAAGCCTTCACTGTCCGCAACATCGCCAACATGGTCCCGGCCTACTGCAAGGTGCGCACACGTCTCGCACCTATTCGCCGCCGGCCTTATATCGTCCCGCTCACCGAGGTGCATTATTGACGTATTTTTTCTCCCCGCTTTTGTCTACTGCAGAACAAGTACGCCGGTATTGGATCAGCCATCGAGTACGCCGTGTGCGCTCTCAAGGTCAACTCTCTCACTCGCTCTCAGTGCTGTCACTTCCTAGTTATATACACTAGTGTGATGATGCATTGCACTAGTAATTTGGGATCAGATCTGGTGCCTAATAATGGGGTTAGAAAATGTCCTGATCGTTAGCGTATATTTATGGACTTTGGCAGGTTGAGGTCATCGTGGTGATTGGCCACAGCTGCTGCGGTGGAATCAAGGCACTCCTGTCACTCAAGGATGGCGCAGACGACTCCTTGTAAGTCTAGCGAAACACCCAGATTCTCAGCCCCGCCGTTGCTATCCTTCTCTCAATCTGTTTCTGAATCGAGCTCTCTGCCTTTTTTTGATGATTGATCAGCCACTTCGTCGAGGACTGGGTCAGGATCGGGCACCCTGCTAAGATGAAGGTGAAGAAAGAGTGCTCCTCCTTGTCTTTCGATGAGCAATGCGCCGTCTTGGAAAAGGTAACCACATATGATACTTTCAGCAACTTGCTAGAACGGACTCGATTTTATACACTGCTTCGCTGACCAAGAAATATTCTTGGATTTCTGCAGGAGGCCGTGAACACGTCCCTCCAGAACCTCAAGACCTACCCGTTTGTCACCGAAGGTGTGGCCAACGGAACCCTCAAGCTCGTCGGCGGACACTACGACTTCGTCTCCGGCAAGTTCGACACATGGGAACTGTAAATCTTCCCATCGGTTAACTCCTACACATACATACGTACATATATATACCAAGATATCTTCCGGCCGACCGACCGACCGACGTGGATGCAGTGCCATGGAGTACGAGCTTGTTGTTTTGCAGTGCTGAATGCTGGATGGCTCGATGTGAATTTGTAATAAGCCATATAGTTGTTTCTACCATTTTCTGACGACCGGTTGTACGTCTGATGCATAATTTGATCGCCATGTGATCAAAAGACATCATATATATTTTTAATAATATTTTCACCAAGAGTTTACCTTTTACCTCATACTCCTAGTGTTGTTTTCTAGCTCTTTCAGACATTTGGGTGACTAGTAAATAATCGGTGTAGATCACCCAAACCAAGAGTATGCATAGCCAACAAGATCATTCGAATGTTGAGGGAAAAACCAAAACCAAAATAACATGTCAACACTAAAATGAATGAGAATTTGGTGTCACGCAATAATTAATGTCTGTATTTTTTCTAAATTACCTTGGATCCCATTACCAAAGGTAACTGAACAACATAAGTACAACTTACTTGTGTAACTGGATCCTTGGAATCAAACATGAAATGGTGTACTCTGACGCCGTTAACTGATGGGCAGACAGTGGACTTCTTGCTGGATGAGAAGGCACGGTCAGAGAAGGCACGGTCATGGAATGTAACGCATGTGCGTTCCGCTTTTTATGAGGGTGTAGCAAATCAGGTTCTGCAGATTCTAGTGAGTCGCCATGACAGACATGATTTCCTGTCTTGGCCAAATAGCCGCTTCGATCTCTACACGGTCCGTTCTGCGTATCATTTGGCATACACGGAGCTCGTGCTCACGATATGTCATCAGATACTTAATCTGATACAAAGTTTTGGAAGGATCTTTAGGCAATAAAGGCCCGTGGAAAGATGTGCATTATTCTATGGAGATTTGCACACAACTGACTCCCAACTAGTCAACAATTTCTGCGACGTCACATCCTGATTTCCCGGCTTCATTGTTCTGCGGAGGAGTGTGTGGAGCATGCCATGTTTTTTTCTCCTTTTGCGCGGGAGGTGTGGACTGATGTGGAGGAGTTCGACAATTCATTTGAACTGTAAGTTATTTACTTCACATAAAACTTGGCTTGTGGATGTCATGTCCAAATGCAATAGTATCCCCTCTATGGTGCTGGTTGTTTCGTTTCGGCACATTTTGGATACTCAAAATAAGATCTGACAAGAAGACATCATTGGTTCTCATGTCAGTGTTCCCACACAGATCAATTCCTATGTTGATTTCATATTGATGCATCTATCATCAACGGATTCCAACAATAATAGTCGTGAGACCGGCTAGGTATCATCTTGGTCTCCGCCGGAAGGTTTGCTCTACTTGAATGTTGATGTGGTTCTCTTTGCTTCGTCCCAAAGCGTGAGTGCTGGTGTTGCTGCTCGTGATTTTCGGCAGGTGGTCAATTCAAAGCTAGATGAAGCTATTGCAATCACGTTTGCTCTCGCTTGGGCAAGGCATGTACAACCTCATTGTTTCTTATGACTGCCTCTGTCACGTCCAACGTCTCAACTCAGCAGAGAGACTGATCAACATGTGGAGTTCTAATCCAAGACATTAGAATTTTGGTTGCTAGTTTTAGCGAGGGTTCAATCTCTTATGTTAATCGTGTGTAGAACTATGTTGCACATCATTTAGCTCGATCTTTGGACCTTGTTTATAAATCAGTCTGGTCTAGTGTGCCTCAAGTTATTATTCATGAGATAATTTGTATTGACTATGTGTTTCAGTGATTAAAAAAAACATCCATGTGTAACAAAAGAAAAAAAAAACAAGGTCCAAATCACAGCCTACTTCTAGTCGATGCATCTAGTTCTAGAATTTATGAGACAAATAAGACATTTAGTAAAGTATATTCGAGCCTCTATTCATATGTCGAAGAAGGGGGAAGTGTCTCCATTTACGCTCATAGAACCCGGAAAAATGAATATACCGTCGTTTAAGGACCAAGGATGCGATGTGAGAAGCACAACAACAAAAACGAGACTGCGAATAGAACAGGTGAAATTGTGAAAACTAACTTAACGAACCTCCAAATTTTCCGCACAAGAAAACAGCTCAGGCATCCCTTTCATCTATCATGGTGGTTCCATTCTCCTTTTAGATAGCGTCCCCTCGAAGCATCAAACACCTGTATAGCTAGCTATGCCATACATTTCGGCCACAAACAAATAATCAATTAAATACTATTTTCTCATAGGGTTTACCTTTTGATTACCATTTTGCTCTTACAGCTTCTCTATGGCGTATACTTGTTATCTATGTCATGCATTTAATAAATGATCGATTTAGATCACCAACACAAGCTAACAAGTCATGCGAATGCTGAAGAAAAAAAAAACTGTAATTGCATGTGAATTTGATGTCATCATTTTGTGAGGAAAGGGAAACAACACCTTGTTGAGTCATGTCCCTTCAAATGGAGGTGTGTTGACAGCACAATATCAGCTCAGAAAGTACAACACGTATCAGCCATTGAGTGGAGTTCGCATCCAATGGTTGAGTTACCAAATTTAGAGGTAAAAGGATAAACCCTAGCCACCATTGGTGGTTGTGCGAGAGCCAGGAAAAGTAAGCCATAATGTGGCGGCTACCATGAGAGGGTGAAAGAACAAACTAGAACTAGATGTGCTAGTACTAAATCATCTTTTCAAGTGAAACTCCAATTAGTTTGAAAAAAGCTAGGTCTTAGAGCATCTCCAGCCGTTGGGCTCCCCAGGTCGAAATCCGGTGCTATTTAGCGCCGGATGGATGTAACATTTGGCCTGGGGAGGCCCATATTTCCAGCAGCGAGTTCAGGATGGATGTAAAATTTGAACAAATATAGGCGAATTCAGACAAAACCAGACGAAATACGTTCAAACATAGGCGAAATATAGAGATTGTTAACATATATAGGTGACTTCGTACATATATAGGCCGAATTCGTAATATATTTGAATTCATCCAGAGGGAAACATAAGTTAAAGTTAAAACACGACGATCTACATGCCGAAATCGCGGTAGAACACCGTGTGGTCGCCGCCGTCGTCATCGTTGTCGCTGGAGTTGTCGGCGTCCTCGGGCAGCGGCGCCTGCTGGCTGCTCTGGCCGGCGTCTCCGTACCAACGGCTGGAACCCTGGAAAGGGTCGTCGTGTGGCGGCGTCGGCCGATACAGCTCGTCGTCGCTGCTCTCCTCCAGCTTGATCAGCGGCACGGGTGCGACGGATGTGGTGGGTGCGGTGGGTGTGGCGCGGGCGGCGCGGAGCCGCGCGGCCGCCAGGTCCAGCAGACGCCTCTGCTGCTCCGTCTCCTGCCTCTCCTAGTCGTGCCTGGACCAGGCGAGTGATACGTCTCCGACGTATCGATAATTTCTTATGTTCTATGCCATATTATTGATGATACCTACATGTTTTATGCACACTTTATGTCATATTCGTGCATTTTCTGGAACTAACCTATTAACAAGATGCCGAAGTGTCGGTTCCTGTTTTCTAGCTGTTTTTGGTTTCAGAAATCCTAGTAACGAAATATTCTCGGAATTGGACGAAACGAAGACCCGGGGGCCTATTTCGCCACGAACCTTCCGGAAGACCGAAGAGCATACGAAGTGGGGCCACGAGGTGGCCAAACCACATGGCGGCGCGGCCAAGGGGGCCGCACCGCCCCGTGGTGTGGGCCCCTCGTCGGGCCCCGACTCGCCCTTCCGCCTACTTAAAGCCTCCGTCGCGAAACCCCGATGCGAAAAACCACGATACGGAAAACCTTACCGAGACGCCGCCGCCGCCGATCCCATCTCGGGGGATTACGGAGATCTCCTCCGGCACCCTCGCCGGAGAGGGGATTCATCTCCCGGAGGACTCTACACCGCCATGGTCGCCTCCGGAGTGATGAGTGAGTAGTTCACCCCTGGACTATGGGTCCATAGCAGTAGCTAGATGGTTGTCTTCTCCTCATTGTGTTTCATTGTTGGATCTTGTGAGCTGCCTAACATGATCAAGATCATCTATCCGTAATACTCTATGTTGTGTTTGTCGGGATCCGATGGATAGAGAATACCATGTTATGTTAATTATCAAGTTATTACATATGTGTTGTTTATGATCTTGCATGCTCTCCGTTACTAGTAGAGGCTCTGGCCAAGTTTTTGCTTTTAACTACAAGAGGGAGTATTTATGCTCGATAGTGGGTTCATGCCTGCATTGACACCTGGGACAATGGCATGTAAAGTTCTAAGGTTGTGCTTTGTCTGTTGCCACTAGGGATAAAACATTGGCGCTATGTCCGAGGATGTAGTTGTTGATTACATTACGCACCATACTTAATGCAATTGTCTGTTGCTTTGCAACTTAATACCTGGAAGGGGTTCGGACGATAACCTCGAAGGTGGACTTTTTAGGCATAGATGCGGTTGGATGGCGGTCTATGTACTTTGTCGTAATGCCCAATTAAATCTCACTGTACTTATCATGACATGTATGTGCATTGTTATGCCCTCTCTATTTGTCAATTGCCCGACCGTAATTTGTTCACCCAAACATGCTTTTATCTTATGGGAGAGACACCTCTAGTGAACTGTGGACCCCGGTCCATTCTTTTAATACTGAAATACAAATCTGCTGCAATACTTGTTCTTTACTGTTTTCTTGCAAACAATCATCTTCCACACAATACGGTTAACCCTTTGTTACAGCAAGCCGGTGAGATTGACAACCTCACTGTTTCGTTGGGGCAAAGTACTTTGGTTGTGTTGTGCGGGTTCCACGTTGGCGCCGGAATCTCCGGTGTTGCGCCGCACTACATCCCGCCGCCATCAACCTTCAACGTGCTTCTTGACTCCTACTGGTTCGATTAAACCTTGGTTTCTTACCGAGGAAACTTGCCGCTGTGCGCATCACACCTTCCTCTTGGGGTTCCCAACGGACGTGTCAATTACACGCATCAGCGAGCGCGGCGTCCATCGGGAGGGCGTTGTCGTCCGGGACGAGGTCGGTCAACGACCTTGCGATGGCCTCGCGGATCGTCTCGTCCTCGGCCCGCTTGGCCTCCTCTTCGGCGAGCTGGGATGCAGCGGCGGCCGTCGCAGCCTCCTTCTTGGACGTCTTCCTCTTGCGACCGCGCGATGGAGACGACGACCGGAGCCCCCCTCGTGGATGACGAGGGCGCCGCTGCTGCTCCCTCTGGTCGGTGGTGGAGACGCCGGCTCCTTCTTGACGGCTCCTTCTTGACGAGGCTCCTTCCCAATCTCTTTACTTTGTTTTTGTCTTGCTTTATTTTATTTACTACTTTGTTTGCTGCATTATATCAAAACACAAAAAAAATTAATTGCTAGCTTTACTTTATTTACTGTCTTGCACTCTATATCAAAAACACAAAAAAATTAGTTTACTTGCATTTACTTTATCTAGTTTGCTTTATTTACTACTGCTAAAATGGCCAACGCTGAAAATACTAAGTTGTGTGACTTCACTAGCACAAATAATAATGATTTCCTATGCACACCTATTGCTCCACCTGCTACTACAGCAGAATTCTTTGAAATTAAACCTGCTTTACTTAATTTGTCATGAGAGAGCAATTTTCTCGGTGTTAGTTCGATGATGTCTGCTTGCCCATCTCAATAATTTTGTTGAACTATGTGAAATGCAAAAATATAAAGATGTAGATGGTGACATTATAAAATTAAAATTGTTCCCTTTCTCATTAAGAGGAAGAGCTAAAGATTGGTTGCTATCTCTGCCTAAGAATAGTATTGATTCCTGGACTAAATGCAAGGATGCTTTTATTGGTAGATATTATCCCCCTGCTAAAATTATATCTTTGAGGAGTAGCATAATGAATTTTAAACAATTGGATAATGAACATGTTGCTCAAGCTTGGGAAAGAATGAAATCTCTGGTTAAAAATTGCCCAACCCATGGACTGACTACTTGGATGATCATCCAAACCTTCTATGCAGGACTAAATTTTTCTTCGCGGAATTTATTGGATTCAGCTGCTGGAGGTACCTTTATGTCCATCACTCTTGGTGAAGCAACAAAGCTTCTTGATAATATGATGGTTAATTACTCTGAATGGCACACGGAAAGAGCTCCACAAGGTAAGAAGGTAAATTCTGTTGAAGAATCCTCTTCCTTGAATGATAAGGTTGATGCTATTATGTCTATGCTTGCGAATGATAGGACTAATGTTGATCCTCATAATGTTTCATTAGCTTCATTGGTTGCCCAAGAAGAACATGTTGATGTAAACTTCATTAAAAATAATAATTTCAACAACAATGCTTATCGGAACAATTCTAGTAATAACTATAGGCCATATCCTTATAATAATGGTAACGGTTATGCTAATTCTTATGGGAATTCTTACAACAATAATAGGAATACACCCCCTGGACTTGAGGCCATGCTTAAAGAATTTATTAGTACACAAACTGCCTTTAACAAATCCGTTGAGGAAAAGCTCAATAAAATTGATATTCTTGTTTCTAGAGTTGATAGTCTTGCCTCCGATGTTGATCTTTTGAAATCAAAAGTTATGCCTAATAGGGATATTGAAAATAAAATTGTTACTACAGAAAATGCCATCCAAGTTAGAATTAATGAGAATATAATATTAATGGTCTGACTACGTGCTAGGTGGGATAGAGAAGAAAATGAAAAACTAGCTAAAAAGGAAAATGTAGCTAAAGTCTGGACTATTACCACCACTAGCAATGCTAATGATTCATATGTTTCTGCACCTCCTACTATCAATGGTAAAATAATTGGTGTTGGCAATGCTTCTACTCCTAGTGCAAAGCGCGCAAAATTACCTGAAACTGCTAAAACTGCTGAAACTGCTTGTGATAAAACTGCTGAAATTTTTTCCAACCTTGGGGATGATAATCCCATTGCTTTAGATTGTAATGATTTAGATTTTGATGATTGCCACATCTCTGAAGTTATAAAGTGTTGCAAAAACTTGCTAAAAGTCCTAATGCTAGTGCTATAAACTTGGCTTTCACAAAACATATTACAAATGCTCTCATAAAAGCTAAAGAAGAGAAACTAAAACTTGAAACTTCTATTCCTAGAAAGCTAGAGGATGGTTGGGAGCCCATCATTAAAATGAGAGTCAAAGATTTTGATTGTAATGCTTTATTTGATCTTGGTGCAAGTATTTACTGTATGCCTAAAAAAGTCTATGATATGCTTGACTTGCCACCATTGAAGAATTGTTATTTGGATGTTAATCTCGCTGATAATGCTAAAAAGAAACCTTTGGGGAAGGTTGATAATGTTCATATTATGGTTAACAATAACCTTGTCCCCGTTGATTTTGTTGTCTTGGATATTGAATGCAATGCATCTTGCCCCATTATATTGGGAAGACCTTTTCTTCGAACCGTTGGTGCTACTATTGATATGAAGGAAGGTAATATTAAATATCAATTTCCTCTCAAGAAAGGTATGGAACACTTCCCTAGAAAGAGAATGAAGTTACCTTATGATTCTATTATTAGAACAAATTATGATGTTGATGCTTCGTCTCTCGATGTTACTTGAGTTACACTTTACGCGCCTAGGCTGAAAGGCGTTAAAGAAAAGCGCTTATGAGAGACAACCCATGTTTTTACTCCAGTATTTTTGTTTTATATTTGTGTCTTGGAAGTTGTTTACTACTGTAGCAACCTCTCCTTATCTTAGTTTTGAGTTTTGTTGTGCCAAGTAAAGTCTTTGATAGTAAAGTAAGTACTAGATTTGGATTACTGCGCAGTTCCAGATTTCTTTGCTGTCACGAATCTGGGTCTACCTCCCTGTAGGAAGCTCAGAAAATTAAGCCAATTTACGTGCATGATCCTCAGATATGTACGCAACTTTCATTCAATTTGAGCATTTTCATTTGAGCAAGTCTGGTGGCCTAATAAAATCCATCTTTACGGACTGTTCTGTTTTGACAGATTCTGCCTTTTATTTTGCATTGCCTCTTTTGCTATGTTGGATGAATTTCTTTGATCCATTAATGTCAAGTAGCTTTATGCAATGTCCAGAAGTGTTAAGAATGATTGTGTCACCTCTGAACATGTTAATGTTTATTATGCACTAACCCTCTAATGAGTTGTTTCGAGTTTGGTGTGGAGGAAGTTTTCAAGGATCAAGAGAGGAGTATGATGCAATATGATCAAGGAGAGTGAAAGCTCTAAGCTTGGGGATGCCCCGGTGGTTCACTCCTGCATATTTTAAGAAGACTCAAGCGTCTAAGCTTGGGGATGCCCAAGGCATCCCCTTCTTCATCGACAACATTATCGAGTTCCTCCCCGAAACTATATTTTTATTCCGTCACATCTTATGCACTTTGCTTGGAGCGTCGGTTTGTTTTTGTTTTTTTGTTTTGTTTGAATAAAATGGATCCTAGCATTCACTTTATGGGAGAGAGACACGCTCCGCTGTAGCATATGGACAAATATGTCCTTACGCTCTACTCATAGTATTCATGGCGAAGTTTCTTCTTCGTTAAATTGTTATATGGTTGGAATTGGAAAATACTACATGTAGTAACTCTAAAATGTCTTGGATAATTTGATACTTGGCAATTGTTGTGCTCATGTTTAAGCTCTTGCATCATATACTTTGCACCCATTAATGAAGAAATACTTAGAGCTTGCTAATTTGGTTTGCATATTTGGTTTCTCTAGAGTCTAGATAATATCTAGTATTGAGTTTTGAACAACAAAGAAGACGGTATGGAGTCTTATAATGTTTACAATATGTCTTTTATGTGAGTTTTGCTGTACCGTTCATCCTTGTGTTTGTTTCAAATAACCTTGCTAGCCTAAACCTTGTATCGAGAGGGAATACTTCTCATGCATCCAAAATCCTTGAGCCAACCACTATGCCATTTGTGTCCACCATACCTACCTACTACATGGTATTTATCCGCCATTCCAAAGTAAATTGCTTGAGTGCTACCTTTAAAATTCCATTATTCACCTTTGCAATATATAGCTCATGGGACAAATAGCTTAAAAACTATTGTGGTATTGAATATGTACTTATGCACGTTATCTCTTATTAAGTTGCTTGTTGTGCGATAACCATGTTTCTGGGGACGCCATCAACTATTCTTTGTTGAATATCATGTGAGTTGCTATGCATGTCCGTCTTGTCTGAAGTAAGAGAGATCTACCACCTTTATGGTTGGAGCATGCATATTGTTAGAGAAGAACTTTGGGCCGCTAACTAAAGTCATGATTCATGGTGGAAGTTTCAGTTTTGGACGCATATCCTCAATCTCATATGAGAATAATAATTGTTGCCACATGCTTATGCATTAAAGAGGAGTCCATTATCTCGTTGTCCATGTTGTCCCGGTATGGATGTCTAAGTTGAGAATAATCAAAAGCGAGAAATCCAAAATGCGAGCTTTCTCCTTAGACCTTTGTACAGAGCGGCATGGAGGTACCCCATTGTGACACTTGGTTAAAACATGTGCATTGCAAAGATCCGGTAGTCCAAGCTAATTAGGACAAGGTGCGGGCACTATTAGTATACTATGCATGAGGCTTGCAACTTGTAAGATATAACTTTCATAATCATATGCTTTACTACTACCGTTGACAAAATTGTTTCATGTTTTCAAAATAAAAGCTCTACCACAAATATAGCAGTCGATGCTTTCCTCTTTGAAGGACCATTCTCTTTACTTTTATGTTGAGTCAGTTCACCTATCTCTCTCCACCTCAAGAAGCAAACACTTGTGTGAACTGTGCATTGATTCCTACATACTTGCATATTGTACTTGTTATATTACTCTATGTTGACAATTATCCATGAGATATACATGTTACAAGTTGAAAGCAACCGCTGAAACTTTATCTTCCTTTGTGTTGCTTCAATACCTTTACTTTGATTTATTGCTTTATGAGTTAACTCTTATGCAAGACTTATTAATACTTGTCTTGAAGTACTATTCATGAAAAGTCTTTGCTTTATGATTCACTTGTTTACTCATGTCATTACCATTATCTTGATCGCTGCATCCACTACATATGTTTACAAATAGTATGATCAAGGTTATGATGGCATATCACTTCAGAAATTATCTTTGTTATCGTTTTACTCGCTCGGGACGAGCAGAACTAAGCTTGGGGATGCTTGATACGTCTCCGACGTATCGATAATTTCTTATGTTCTATGCCATATTATTGATGATACCTACATGTTTTATGCACACTTTATGTCATATTCGTGCATTTTCTCGGAACTAACCTATTAACAAGATGCCGAAGTGCCGGTTCTCGTTTTCCGCTGTTTTTGGTTTCGGAAATCCTAGTAACGAAATATTCTCGGAATTGGACGAAACGAAGACCCAGGGGCCTATTTCGCCACGAACCTTCCAGAAGACCGAAGAGCATACGAAGTGGGGCCACGAGGTGGCCAAACCACATGGCGGCGCGGCCAAGGGGGGGCCCGCACCGCCCTGTGGTGTGGGCCCCTCGTCAGGCCCCGACTCTGCCCTTCCGCCTACTTAAAGCCTCCGTCGCGAAACCCCTGATGCGAAAAACCACGATACGGAAAACCTTACTGAGACGCCGCCGCCGCCGATCCCATCTCGGGGGATTCTCGGAGATCTCCTCCGGCACCCCTGCCGGAGAGGGGATTCATCTCCCGGAGGACTCTACACCGCCATGGTCGCCTCCGGAGTGATGAGTGAGTAGTTCACCCCTGGACTATGGGTCCATAGCAGTAGCTAGATGGTTGTCTTCTCCTCATTGTGTTTCATTGTTGGATCTTGTGAGCTGCCTAACATGATCAAGATCATCTATCCGTAATACTCTATGTTGTGTTTGTCGGGATCCGATGGATAGAGAATACCATGTTATGTTAATTATCAAGTTATTACATATGTGTTGTTTATGATCTTGCATGCTCTCCGTTACTAGTAGAGGCTCTGGCCAAGTTTTTGCTTTTAACTCCAAGAGGGAGTATTTATGCTCGATAGTGGGTTCATGCCTCGCATTGACACTCAGGACGAGTGACAGAAAGTTCTAAGGTTGTGCTGTGTCTGTTGCCACTAGGGATAAAACATTGGCGCTATGTCCGAGGATGTTGTTGTTGATTACATTACGCACCATACTTAATGCAATTGTCCGTTGCTTTGCAACTTAATACTTGGAAGGGGTTCGGACGATAACCTCGAAGATGGACTTTTTAGGCATAGATGCAGTTGGATGGCGGTCTATGTACTTTGTCGTAATGCCCAATTAAATCTCACTGTACTTATCATGACATGTATGTGCATTGTTATGCCCTCTCTATTTGTCAATTGCCCGACTGTAATTTGTTCACCCAGCATGCTTTTATCTTATGGGAGAGACACCTCTAGTGAACTGTGGACCCCGGTCCATTCTTTTAATACTGAAATACAAATCTGCTGCAATACTTGTTCTTTACTGTTTTCTTGCAAACAATCATCTTCCACACAATACGGTTAACCCTTTGTTACAGCAAGCCGGTGAGATTGACAACCTCATCTGTTTCGTTGGGGCAAAGTACTTTGGTTGTGTTGTGCAGGTTCCACATTGGCGCCGGAATCTCCGGTGTTGCGCCGCACTACATCCCGCCGCCATCAACCTTCAACGTGCTTCTTGACTCCTACTGGTTCGATTAAACCTTGGTTTCTTACTGAGGGAAACTTGCCGCTGTGCGCATCACACCTTCCTCTTGGGGTTCCCAACGGACGTGTCAATTACACGCATCAGCGAGCGCGGCGTCCATCGGGAGGGCGTTGTCGTCCGGGACGAGGTCGGTCAACGACCTTGCGATGGCCTCGCGGATCGTCTCGTCCTCGGCCCGCTTGGCCTCCTCTTCGGCGAGCTGGGATGCAGCGGCGGCCGTCGCAGCCTCCTTCTTGGACGTCTTCCTCTTGCGACCGCGCGATGGAGACGACGACCGGAGCCCCCCTCGTGGATGACGAGGGCGCCGCTGCTGCTCCCTCTGGTCGGTGGTGGAGACGCCGGCTCCTTCTTGACGGCCCTCAGCGTTGTTGGTGGAGGAGCCGACCCGCCCGACCTCGATGCCGACCTCGACGCCGACCCAGATGACGAGGACAACGGCGCCATCCATTGCGGAGTCCACGAGCTCCCTTGCCGGCGCGACAAGGTAGACACCACCGTCGGCGGCATCCCCCGTACGGGGTAGTTGCCGCCCTCGATGTGCGCGAGCACGTTCTCGAGGGTGCGGCCCGGCCCTCTCCACCAGCGGCGGATGGCGGCGTTGTTGCGCGCAGGAGGAGGGTGAGGGCTGTCGTATCTCGTAGTTGTCAGGGTAGAACCGAAGCTCCGCGCACTTCTCGTCCCTGAGAGTGACGAGCACTGCGTCGATCTCCGCCTCGAGGGCGGCGTGTCCGATTGGCGGCGGCGGGATCGGGAAGCCCCCCGCGCTCAGGCGCCAGCCTTCGGCCGCGCGGAAGTCCGGCGGTGCGGGGTACCCCACCGCGTGCAGCAACCTCCCATCCCATTGGTGGAGAGAACGCCGGCCGATGCCGTTGTTCGCCGCGCCGTCGCCGAAGTCCGCCATTGTTCGGTCGAGGAGACTGGGGAGAGAGGTGGTGAATAGGGAGACGGGGTGGTGAATGCGGCCAGACGCGGTAGTTCTGCGATAAATAGAGGGCGACGCGCGTGAAACCGAGGCAACAGCGGGACGAGGTCGGGGCCACCGGTCGCGCGGGAAGTTTTCTCGATGTTTCCCATGCTTTCGTTTCCTCCGAACTCCCCGAGCGCTCCCCGGGGGGGCGGGAATGTCCTGGGCTCCACGGATGGATGAAAGCCCAAATCCGGCGGAAAACGAGGACCTAGGCGCGCGACTGGGCAGTTTTCGTCCATCCGGATGGAAAAAAAAGGGTTCTGGGGGCCTTCCCGGGGAGACGGCTGGAGATGCTCTTACATCCAGTTCAATAGGATACCCTGTTCGGATTTATTTGTGACTTGTAATTCAACTGATTTATTGATTTGACAATTTTTTGCAACCAAAAAGTTGCAGGAAAACAAGATGAAGCGATTTTTTCCATCTATCTCGAAACCGAACCAATCAAGAAGAAGCTCTTCAAGCCAAAGAAGCTACCGACACCGAATCAACACCCCAAAGTGGACCTTCAACTTCGGTCTCAAGTGAAGCAAGTGACAACCTTGCATATCGTTTTGCCAATGCCAATACTCGTCTTGGACTTGGTATGAATGTTATTGTTTTAGATTCTGGTCTTAGGGCAACTATTGAGGACTTGGATCCAAACATTCAAGATATTGCTAGAAGGGGGTATATTAATTTGGGTCCATGCCAACCTGTTGGTCACAAATATAAGAGAACACCTTTTGGAAAAGCCGGTAGACTTAGAAGCTTTCATGATAATTGGTTTAAGAATCATGGTGATTGGTTGGAGTATAGTATTGCTAAATATTCGCCATTTTGTTTCTCTTAATTTCTTTTGAAGCAACCTAAAGAACACAACTATGGCATTGAATCATTCACAAAGGTGGGCTTTAAAAATTGGAAAGATGGACCTAGTGTTCTTAGTGATCATGTTGGTAAAATTGGTAGTGCTTGCAATAAATCTAGACAATGTTATGAGGATTATAAAAATCAAAGGCAATCTGTGGCACATGTGATGGAACACAGTACCATAAAGGATCAACAATAATACAAAGCTCGTCTTATCGTTATTTTAGGTGTTGTTAGATTTCTTATGTTGCAAGCACTTGCTTTCCGTGTTCATGATGATACTTTGACCTCAAAGAATAAGGGGGACTTCTCGAGATAATGATTTGGTATAAGAAACAAAGATCTAGCTGCTAGGATTTTGCTTGATAGTGCTGGTGGGAACCATTTGATGACTTGTCATAAGATACAAAAGAAATTATGCTGGGCTTGTGCGGAAGATACCACAAAATCCATTATCTCCGATATTGGAGATAGGAATTTTTATGTACTTGTTGATGAGTCTAGAGATGGGTCTATACCGGAGCAAATCGCTACGGTTTTGAGGTTAGTAGCTTGTTCGTTGTTTTGCTATTTACATGCTATTAATTGTTTCTTTACTTATGATTCTTTGTTTTATGTAGGTATGTTGACAAACGAGGTTATGTGATAGAGATATTTATAGGGATTAAGCATGTTCCTGGCACAAGAGCCACTTCACTCAAGGAAGCTTTGGATGGTACTTGATCATGGCATGTCTATGTCTAAATTAAGAGGGCATGGGTATGATGGAGCTTCTAACATGATAGGTCACTTTCGGGGTTTTCAAAGGTTGATATTGGATGAAAATCCATATGCATTTTACATCTATTGCTTTGCCCATCAGTTAGTGGTTGTTGTTGTTGCTAAGTGTTGTTGCTCTATATTGGATTTCTTTAACATCACCACTTAGATTGTCAGCACTGTTAATGCTTCTTGTAAAAGACATGATGAAGTAGCCCAACATCAATATGACACTATTGTGAGCCAATTGGAGTATGGGGATTTTTTTCTAGAAGAGGTAAAAACCAAGTAACCAACCTTGTAAAACCTGGGGTTACACGGTGGGGCGCACACCATAAAACTTTGTGTAGATTCGCTATGATGTGGGAGACCGTTCTTCATGTATTAGAGAATGTTCATGATGATGCAGAAAATCTTACACAAAGAACCACAGCCGATGGCTTGATTTTTCAGATGGAGAGCTTTGAATTTGTTCTCGTATTTCATCTTATGATCAGACTATTGGGCAGGACTAATGAGTTGTCACATTGTTGGTAAATGGAAGACGTGCTGTGAGTTTGATTGGGGCAACATTGGAAAATTTTCAAGGTGTAAGGGAAAATGGTTGGGATGAATTGTTGAAAGAGACAAACGACTTCTGCATCAAATATAACATTGTGGTGCCAAACATGGATGATACAAAATTGTGAGAAGGATGATGGCCGGTTTCCACTAAACCTTCAACATCTATCGGATTCCACTCCACATAAATTTTCCAAAGATGCAGTTAAAGAAGATATGGCCTGAGATTTCCATATGCCCAAACAGGGCACATGTAGCATCCAAGGGACCGTGACGTTTAAGCGGTTGGTCTCGTATACATAATCTACCCCTGGCGAACTGCCAGGAGTTTTTTTTAGCCTAAAAAGAACTTGGCTGACCATAAAAACTTTGGTATAGATGGGTCATCTCTTTAGGTGATGTTTCTATATGAGATCTCGCAAGCTATACTTGACTGCAACATGGCTATGCGAAGTTTAATTAGTGCCAATGTAATCAATTTACACGGGTACGTTTAGAAGCCGGAGGCTTCCCCTCCGTTGCTGTCTTGAGTCACATGTAACACACCCTTTCTTCCCATAACATGGGAGAATGGCGTGATCAACCAAAATGTCGCGCCCCAGTCTGAACCAAAGCGAATTATTGCACCTTATTCGGGCTTGAACTGCATTATTCGTCCTCTAGAAACGGACCAAGCCCATTAGTTTTTAAGTACTCCAGCACACAGTTGACCATCTCTAGCTGCACATGGGACATGCAGGGACGCCATGTTCTTCCTCCTAACCTCTCTCGTAGGAAGGTTTTGTATTTATGTAAAGGCAATCATTGAACAGTGTATGGATCACATACACGAGCATGGGTTGTTTATTCTTTCTGCATCCACCATCAACATGTACTCAGTCTATAAAATGTGTGATGAACAGGTTTCCAAAGAGCTGGCCAGCGATAATGTTAATTAAATGATAAGGTCCTCTTGATAGAAAATAATTCACCAAAAGTCTAAAGAGGTAAGGAGAAGGTTCCTAATAATGCATAGACAAATCAAGCATGTAGCGGCTTTTCCTTAAAGCCATAAGGTGGAGTCTAGCAGACATTATTGCTAAGACTGAAAGGACGCAATTCAGCTCTATAGGATGGGGTTTTCCCTCTCTAGCTCGGAGAATTTAGGTCCATCCTTTGGTTTAACGATGAGTAGTTTGACTTTGGTTCAAAAAAGGGTTTCTCCATCAGCAACAAACGACCGAGTCATCCCACTTTCGCTTCTTAGTAGCATCGTTTTCCTCTCAAACAGTAGCGAAAATTTACGTTGAGGATTGTAGTCTAGATAAAAACGTGTTACCATGGAGTCAATAACTAGGTCAGTTTTACTGTTCTGATTCTACCATAAGCAAACTTTTTTACCGCTAGTCCCGTGCTATGAGCCCTGATTTTCCCTGCTGTCAAGGTCAGCGCTGATGTCATGCAGAGGTTGACGGCTGATTGCAACCTTCAACTATGTGCGGTTTAGAAACCATCAAACATACTGTACGTCGCTCACATCTTTGATATCTAGTGCAGGCAAGGGTATCTCAAGCGCCCGACGTTTTTGGTCTATTTGCATTGGACCGTGGATATTAAATCGGTTGCACTTCCTCTTTTATGCGTTTGGAGCGGGTTGCCCAGCGGCCGATGTAAATTAATTTTTTGGCATATTTTATTAATAGATAATATTTACATAGATAAAAAAGGGGAGAAACATTGAAATTAACGGGCCGAAACCCAGGCCTACTTTACTGGCCGTTGTCTTCGTTTTGGGCGAGATACACGATCAACGGCAGCTCCCCACAGCCAAATGGGTGCCGACGCCGACATAGGGTACCAACGGCGGCATGGGAGGAGGAACGGCTGGGGCAGACGTCGGATTGCTGCTCCCATGGCTAGTTGGGCGCCCATGATGACAGAGGATATGCCAGAGGAGGAGGAGAGGCCGGGGGAGGCTCAGGCCACTGCTCTCACGGTAACCATGGCGTAGGAGGGGCGGTGTGCGTGAGGCATCTATGGAGACCCTGATGGCCACCTCCTCGGAAATCCCTTCGTATGGTAGTGCCACGGAATAACGAGGCGGCGCGCGCGGCGGCTCCTATGAGGCCTTGATGGCTAGTCTTATCAGATCCTCCTATGGGAGCTGGTCCTTCATTCCCTTTTCCTCGGCCTTCTCCGCCAAGTAGGCGAGGTAGCCGATCGTCGGTATTGTCAGGTTCCTCCTTGCCCGAGGCTTGGCCACCGTAGTCGGCCGTTGGTGGCTCCTCCTCCTCCTCCACCACCACCTTCACTTTCGACGCTAGGGAACGGCATAGTCGAACTCGTCGTCACAGAGGAACCCGTATTGGCGGCGAGGCTCTCACTCGAGATGGACGAATGTGTCCCACATTCGGGAGTTGATGTTGTACGCTGGGTCCGCGAGGAAATCTGGAGGCTCGCTTGTACCGCGGTACTAGCGTCATGGCCACGCTCCGATGGTTTAGGAGCCAGACGCCGGGGAGGTGTATGTCGTGCCACCCCAGCAAAGGGCCATGTTGACCTAGGAAAAGGGCCCACGCCACATCCACACTGATGAGAGGCGGTTGCGAGGCTTCTTAGGCTTCCTCGCCGATGATCCCACCCCTGGGTTGTTATTTGGCTTCCGCCCTGGCCACTCTTTGCCCATGGTCGTCCTAAAGGGGTGCTGCGAGTGCTTTAGGAAGTGGCAATGGTGAGGGTGTGTGGGCATGTTGCGGGCAATGGCAAGGCGGTGACACTGCCCTTGGACGGGGTGTGACAGCTTTCAATAATGGTGCATGTCTTCAAGTGTGCCCTTTAATGGCGACGCAAAAGACCAGCCGCTAGTCTTGCCGCGCACGCAGGTGCGGAAACGAAGCGGACGCTGACCCGCCGCCATGTAGGCCAAAAACGATAGGAGGCGTACACGCGTGCGGACCGTGCTGTGGTCGCTCCGACGCAATTAGATCACAAATTTAAACCGCGAATGAATCACGGGGGTGTGCTAGGGTTTTGTTTCTATCTGTTCGCGCGATTATAAATGGACCACATCGGTTTGTTTGAATGGGATGGCTGGATATGCCCTAAGCTCGAAACAAACAAGTAGAAGTGCATAGTGAAAGTGATAGCTGTAGCAAACAGTTACTGTTCGTGGGTATGCTTTCGGCAGCAATCCGTTACTCTCCAATAATTCAGGAAGCGGTGGTGATGGGCTGATGGCAGCTGGCACGGGGTAAAGGCGTCAATTCGGCCCACAGATAAGAACGATTCAACGAAGGGGGGCCACGATTGGTACTGGCGGATTAAATGTAGCATCTGTATTTAACGCTCCGGACGTGCGTCTTGATTACAGGTTGTGTGTCGTAACCAATTTGCCAATTGTCCTCGGATCTGGGAGCCGGTGAGCCTTCGCCCGATAAACCTGGAGAAGCGTTTACTCAGGATCTGAGCTGGCAAAACCAGTGGACGGTCTCCTCACAGGATTTTTCTTATTTTTTGGGTTTTTCTTAATTTTTGTGGGGGAAGGACGAGGCTATATTATCTGAAATCAGACTTTACAAGAACATCCTTACAAAACAAAGGAATAAAGCAAGTTTTTTTTTAAAAATGCAGCATCATCTTTCTTCTACATCTCTCTGGCGTGCCGTGAGCAAAGCTCGATGTCGCGTCTGGACCTCTAACATAGCAAGGCTCGTTTCAAAAAAGATTGAAAAAACCTAGACGCCAGGAAGTCGTTCACGTAGAGAAGCTAGTAACACGAGGTGGGGTGGGAGATAATTCCAACTATGTCTAGATAGACATGGAAGACACAAAACTTGCAGGTTCCCCGATAGAGCCATATCTAGTTAAGCTTCACCAGGAGGACGTGGAACTTGAAGACACCAATACGCTGCTACATTATCCCTCCGCTGGCCACTGCCGCTTAGACAGATACTATCACGCCATACCTAATGACCAATGATCGACTTCAAACTCCAGCCCGTTGATGCTCCTCCAGGAAAGAACGCCGATCTGGGACGGGCTGAAGGACCTTTACTCTCATCGCCACCGATGCCCTTTAACCTGAGATGAAGAACCTGATGATCCTACGAGTCTTAACACAGCAATCCGAGGTTCCCCTACACTCCGGCCTCCTTAACAGCCGGCGGAGGGCAGGGAACCGGCGGCGACGCCAAGAGCCAAGGGTGCCCAGATCACTTCCTAACCGCCTCTTGCTCGAGGGGCCCAGAGAAAAAAATGGTTAACTGATAGTTTCATGCATGGTTAACTGCTTGCATCTTCGGGATTTTTATCATCTTCATTTTCCCTTGATTTTTTCTTCATAAACTTTATAAGTAGAATGCCACTGTATTTATTGAATCCAACAAAAAAAGGAAAAAGGATTGGATTGATCAGACCAACATAATATAAAAGAAAAAAGAAAGTAGATAAGCTCTTGCAATTCTGATAATCCATTTGGCCAATTGTCCTTGGATCAGGGAGCCGGTGAACCTTCACCCAATAAACCTGGAGAAGCGTTTTCTCGGAATTTGAGCTAGGTGGTACAAGTGTACAACAGGTCATGAAATAGCCAGGTCTTGTTTTGTATCTAGGTTATCTTGTAATTGGATCGATGAGCCTGTAGCTTTCTTAACCAAACTTTCGTGAACGATGTAAATATTATTTGATATAAAAAAAGGCTAGCCATGATGGTCTTGACTGAAGAAAAAAAGCTACCAATTGTCCTCGGATTGGGCAACCGATGAAACTTCACCCAATGAACCTGGAGAAACGTTTTCTCGTGATCTAGGAGCCGGGCGACACATCACCTCATGAAATAGCTAAGTCTTGTTTCGAGTCCAAATTATTTTAGAATTGGGTCGACAAGCCCCTAGCTTTCTTAACCAAACTCTCATGAATGATGTAACTATTATTTGATATTGATAAAGGTACTAGCTATGATGGTCTTCTCCCAAAAAAAATTGATTTTGCCAATTGTCCTCGGATATGGGAGCCGGTGAGCCTTCACCCAATAATAGTTAAAAAATGATTTGATTATTATTTGGTCAATAAAATCTGGAATATACAAAAATATTATACCATTGAAAACCTTTTTTAATAATAATATAGTGGTATAGATTTTGTAGACATATTCACCGCTATTTATTGAATCTAATCAAAAAAATGGAAAAAAAGATAAGGCTCGGTCACCTTCAATTCACAGGCTTGAGGTGACCAACTTGTACAACAAAAGAAATAAGAAAGAAGATAGGCTCTGGCCATTCTGATAGGCCATTTGGCCACTTGTCCTCGGATCTAGGAGCCGGTGAACGTTCACCCGATAAATGTGGAGAAGAGTTTTCTCGGGATCTAAGCTGGGTGGTACAAGCAGCTCATGAAATAGCCAAGTCTTGTTTTGAGTCTAAATTGTTTTATAATTGGATCGAGGAGCCCCTTGCTCTCTTAAACGAACTCTCGTGAACGGTGTAATTATTTATTTGATATTAATAAAGTAACTATGAGACTGCTCATAGTGGGAGTAACTTAGCTAGTAACATCACACAACCCAAGGCATTTTGGTGACATGGCATGTCAATGAATGAAGAAAGAGAGTGAGGTGGTAACTAGCTATGTTACCATAACATCACACACCCCAAGATAAGTTGAGTCTACACCATAGTAAATAACACA
The DNA here is from genome assembly GCF_022539505.1 of Lolium rigidum. NCBI lineage: Eukaryota > Viridiplantae > Streptophyta > Magnoliopsida > Poales > Poaceae > Lolium > Lolium rigidum. The sequence continues at coordinate 158,190,378 of NC_061513.1, read as the reverse complement.
ATGCATGACAGCACATATAAGTTACTACCCAGTATGAAGGTAGTAACTTGGACTAGTAACATATGTCATGTTACTAGTCTAAGTTACTCCCCACTATGACTAGCCTGATGGTTTTCTCTCAAAAAAAAATGCCAATTGTCCTGAGATATAGGAGCCGGTGAGCCTTCACCCGATAAACCTGGAGGAGCTCTCTGGGGATCGGAGCTCGGGGGGTAGGAACCTGTCTGGCAAAACGAGTGGATGGTCTCCCGACGGGCTTTGACTTGTGCACCGCGTGGGTGTCAATTGCGTCGTGCCCATACGGTTTCATGCATGGATAACTTCCTGCAGATTTGGGCAAGTATTAATCGTCTTTATTTCTCCTTAACTTGGCAAACTTTATAACCAGACAGCCCCCATATGCTAATGCTAATTCAGAAAGGGAAAGAGATAAGGCCCGGTCACCTTCAATTCACAGGCTTGATCTGACCAACATACCAAAACAAAGAAAAGAGATAGCTCTTGCCATTCTGATCGGCCATTTGGCCACAAATCCAGCAGCCCCCTCTGCTAATTTTCGACCTCTTCTCCCCACTCACCGCGTTACATGTGTCCATGTCTGCTAGTAAACCGGAGCGAGATCGATCTCAATTCTCAAAGGTCAAAGAAAAAAAAAAGTAGAGTCGCGGCACGAGCGGGCGGAGAGGAGAAGACGAGTGGCTGGCTTTGCCTCCCCTGCGGCTATAAGAAGAGGCCCCCGCCGGGCAGAAGAGCCCAGCAGCGATACATACATAGATTCTTCCTCCTCGTCACTCACTCCTCCAAGAAGCCAACCACCAACCCAACTCCTCCACCACCACCGGCCTCCTCCAGTTCCAGCCTCTACCAAGGTCCGTCCCCGTCCATACACTGCTCCATCCGTCTCCTCTTTTCCCCTCCTCTTTTCTCGCCTCCCTTTCGATTCAGTTCGTAGCTTGCAACTTTTTTTTTCTTTCTGGAAAACATTTATCCCCCTGCATCTGCTTTGGATCACTTTTGGCCATCCTCTCCGTGGGGGCATGGCTCTGTCTCCCCATCTCTCTCTCTGTCTCTGCATGATGCATATCACAGGCTACAATTCTTGACAACTGTTTGTGCCGGCGACAAACTAATTTGGGTTTGATCGTTCTCTTGCAGATGGACGCCGCCGTGGAGCGCCTCAAGACCGGCTTCGAGAAGTTCAAGACCGATGTCTATGAGTAAGGCCCCTTCCCCTCCCTGTCAAGTGTCAATCCTGCCGCCGATAGAATTACTCCTCTGTCCATTCCTCATGTTTTGTTTCGATCTGAGACAAATTTGGTGATTCCTCGGCTGATCCTATTCCTCTGTTTCCTCTTGGCAGCAAGCAGCCGGATATGTTCGAGCCGCTCAAGACCGGCCAGAAACCCAAGGTATGTACTACATGTTTCCCCATCGTTTATGTCATCATCCGCAAAATGTTGTTGTCTGTAGCGACTCTGTTTAGCTCGTAGAGTTCGTCAGGAAACGAGCTGTTCCGTAGTAGACTTGTGTGGATCGAGATATATTATATGGCCCACAGAACTCTATACGCGTCTAGTATAATTGGTCCTAGCGCGCGCAGCTGAAGAAATACGTGTTCGCATTAGCAGGAAGAAGCCCTGCCGTCCCACCTCCGGCTCAAGTCCAGGGGTGCCGTAGCATTTTCCCACTACGGTCAGAGAAGAGAATACTCTAGTTTCCTAGGGACCGTCACAGTGTATATGAAACGGCTGTTTGTCCTAATTGCCTGTCCTCACCGTCAGAGGGGACGGTTTGTCGTCATTTCCGAGCACTTGATACTAGGTTATGTGCAAACCTGCTGCTAACCGCCAAGATGGCCTGATCTTGAGCTCCTGCCCCCATTAATCCCCACCTGTCCTGCGCTACCGGGAATACTGCCTTGTGCAGAGGCAACAACTCCATGTGCGTCGCCATGATGTGATTTTGGCTTATTGAGATGTCATCGTCCCTATCACTTTGTGGTCTGGTGGAGAGTGAATAGCATAAAACCACCACTTTGATGGTGAAATTTACCGAACACCACCACTTTACGTTCGCGGGACAAAAAACCACCACATTTTGCTCAGTTTTTTGCGGAATGGGCTAAACCCGAATTAAACGTGAATTGACAGGGATTATGACCGGTGGGTTCTGCTGTAACTACCGGGACCCACATGTCAGCTCAATTAAAAAATCTTAAAATCCTAAAAAAACAAATGTGAGAAGAAATTAAAAGAACGAAGGCCCCTGCCGCCCAACTCCGGCGAGGCTCCGGCGACGTGCGAGCGAAGCAGGGCCGGCGGCGCGCGGAACAGGGCCGCGGCTCGAGCGGACCAGGGGCCGGCGGCGCGCGGCTGCGGGGCCGGCGGCGCGCGGCTGCTGGGCCGGCAGCGCGCGGCTGCGGGGCCGGCGGCGCGCGGCTGCGGCCGAGCCCTAGCCATCCCCGTCTCCCTCCCCGGCCCGTCGGCGAGCACGGGCCGCGGCGGCGGCGCGCTTAGGGATGCGGCGCGCGGCGTCGCGAGTGGCGCGCGCAGACGGGCATGGCGGCGCGCAGGCCGGGCATGGCGGCGCGGAGTGCTGCGGCCGGAGCTGCGCCGGAGGTTAGGGCGGCGGCGCACGGTCACGAGGTGGCCGCGCCGGAGAGGCCAGAGGCGCGCGCGCCGGTCACGAGGTGGCGGCGCCGAGGGCCGGGGCGGCGGCGCTCGGTCACGGGAGAGCCTCCCCATTTTATGATTTTTGGGTTTTTTTATTTCTTAAACTGGCTTAACAAATGGGCCCTCTGTCAGATTTCCTGTCAATTCGTGTTCAATTCGAGTTTAGCGCATTTCGCAAAAAACTGTGCAAAATGTGGTGGTTTTTTGTCCCACAAACGTAAAGTGGTGGTGTTCGGTAAATTTCACCATCAAAGTGGTGGTTTTATGCTATTCACTCTCTGGTGGACGATGGGTAATAGAATATGGTTCTTTTATCTCCTTTTCTGTTATATAGGAGGACTAGCAGCTAGGACGTTACGAACCTTGCAAGTACAAGAACAAGAATTTTTCTGGGATTCTCAATTGGCGTGCGCCGTAGTTGGTTGTTGAGGTTTTCTTGACGGAAGAAAATGGACCAACCACGTAATCGTGTTGAATTTCAAAGACCCAGATGTCTTCCCTTAAAAATAAAGCCGTCTACTGGTTTTAGTTTGAAAACTGCTGGCAGTCTCCCTGTACGTATGGTGGAACATCTTTTGATGATGTTCATTTCTTCGGAAGCTTCATCCATGATCTTGGCGCCTGCCGCGTCAGACCCCACACGCACAGCTAGCACACAAGAACCGTGAACCGCAAGTCTTGCTCGGGTATTAATGTAGGAGTACTTAGCTGAAAAGGGCGTAACTCCATGGATAATAGTAGCTGCAGCTAGCGTGCGATGTCCATGGCCCTACCGTGGAGCTATCAATTTGCGGACCACCCATCACAAATGTGCTTGCACGTCTCACTCTAGCAAACTTTACTGAAAGTTTGGCGCGCATTTAGTTTGGCAGAAACCTTTTTGGCGACTGGCTATTCTAATTCCAAGTGTGCTTATCACAATCTGGTTGGCATATGCCAATCGACCCTTCTGAGATATCGGTTAAAGCTCAAGCCTACTTTACAGATAGGCGCCATGCAATTGCAATCTCCTGTTTATACGAATCATAGCATCCGCTACTGATCATTCACGTCACAATGGCTGTCGAGCATCTCCACCGCTGGTCCCAATAGTTCTTCCAATAGAATTATTGGGGTGCCGGTTATATTTTAGGCTCACACCGGTAGCCTTTTAAATCCGTTAACACTGTTTGGAGCTCAATAAACTATAGGCAACCCCATGACAGCCCCTATGCACAAGGGTCGGGTTGGGAGCGTCGGCACCTAACGCCACGTCGGATACCGCTCAAAGGTCCCATTTAGCAGCCACATGGCCAAAACCCTATTTATTTTACAATTTTACCCTTCACTCCATTCTTCGCCCTCCGCTCCTAGTTTCCGGATATAGCTCCAGTACATGCTTAGAGCACGTACTCCCTCTTGCAACCGTCGCCACCGGCATGCCTTCAAAGAAGAAGGCGAAGACGACGGATAAGCCGCGCAAGGCGGCTTTGAAGATGAAGCTGATGGACATCACAGATGCAGCTTGGTAGGCTGAGAGCACATGGTGTCGGTTCATGACGATTGACGGGAAAAGGCATTGCAAGACCAATGAGGTCTAATAGGCTGGTCTATTGGTACCACCGGTGATGGCGGTCCCTTCCCAAATGAAGAAAACAAGTGCCCACAAAATAATAATGCACTCACATCATTTTCCATCGTCTACTTTGGGACGCTGGTGGAGATGTTCTAATCTTCTAAGTAGCAAATTGCAGACTGTGGGCATGTCTTTGTTTCTGGCAGATACAGTGGGTGGTCCGGTCTTATAATCCAGAAGAAGTCATGGCCAGAACATGGTTTCGGGTGTCCTGTCACAATCAAGTTTTTGTTCTGTATTTTTCGTGTGGATAAACAATATCTTCAGTTGGGTTGGAAACCTGCGTAGACTACGGTCCCGTGCCACGGAACCTCCCTGTCACCTGACTTTCTGCCTCCTGTACGTCTCCAGTTATTTCTGGTTTTCTCGAGCCCGGCCGGCCGCCCGTGACCCTCCCCCCCTGGATTACTCAAAGTGGTCAGAAAACAGCGGGCGAGACAGGTCAAAAGCGGCAGGCTTTAGGCGCGAAACGTGTACTCCACCTATCACCGTATCAGCGCATCTGCTTATTTATTCTTTTTTTCTTCTTACTACCCCACCCTCCCTCCTACTTGCGCCACTGCCAGCCGAAAGGCCGTCCACCATTCTTGAACAGCTTATCTGCTTATCATTAACAATGAGATAATAAGCGTCTAGCAGTAGTGGAACGGAGTATCTTCTTCTCCATTGACCTAATGGTTATTATCTGTGTGCTGCAGTACATGGTGTTCGCGTGCGCCGACTCGCGGGTGTGCCCGTCGGTGACCCTGGGGCTGGAGCCCGGCGAGGCCTTCACCGTCCGCAACATCTCCGCCATGGTCCCGCCCTACTGCAAGGTGCGCACTCGCCGGCTTATATTCTGTCCGGTGGCCGCTAGCTCGCCGAGCTGCATTACTGACGTATTTTTCTCCTCGCTGCTGCAGAACAAGTACGCCGGTGTTGGGTCCGCCATCGAGTACGCCGTCTGCGCTCTCAAGGTCAACTCTCCCGCCCTCGGTGCTGTCACTTCCAGTTATATATAGTATAGTAGTGTGATGAGGCATTGCACTAGTGATTGGGGAAAGGAAGCTTTGAACATGATCCAAGATCCGGTGCCGAATAATGGTGTTAGAAAAATGTCCTGGTAGTTAACGTGTATTCATGGACTTGTGCAGGTTCAGGTCATCGTCGTGATTGGCCACAGCCGCTGCGGCGGAATCAAGGCGCTCCTGTCGCTCAAGGATGGCGCCGACGACTCATTGTATGTCTAGTTTAGTAAAACACCTCAATTCTCGCCCACCGTTGCTGAATCTGTTTCTGAATCGAGCCCTCTGCCTTCTCTCAGCCACTTCGTCGAGGACTGGGTCAGGATCGGCTTCCCTGCCAAGAAGAAGGTGCAGAAGGAGTGCGCCGAGATGTCTTTCGAGGACCAATGCGGCGCCTTGGAAAAGGTATGATACTTTCAGCAGCTCGCCGGAAAACGGACCCAAGGTTTTTTACATTGCTCCGCTGACAAGGAAACGTTCTCCGGTTTCTATCTGCAGGAGGCCGTCAACGTGTCCCTCCAGAACCTCAACACCTACCCCTTCGTCAAGGACGCCCTGACCGCCGGAACTCTCAAGCTCGTCGGCGGCCACTACGACTTCGTCTCCGGCAAGTTCGACACGTGGGAGCTCTAGATCTTCCCGTGCGTCGGTTAACCCCTCCTACACATACATATACGTATACATATGCCAAGATATCTTCCCCACCGACCGACCGACCGATCGACGTGGATGCAGTGCCATGGAGTGCGTGCTTATTATTTTTTGCAGTGCCGAATGCTGGATGGCTCGATGTGAATTTGTAATAAGCCATAGTTGTTTCTACCATTTTCTGACGCCCGGCTGTACGAGTGATGCATAATTTGATCGCCTTGTGATCGAAAGACATCTTATATAATTATTTTAATAATATTTTCGCCGAGAGTTTTACCTTTTCTTGCTTTGCTCCTATGGCTTTGCTTATGTTGTGTAGCTCTTCCAGACTATGGCTTAAATGATCGATGTAGATCACCCAACCCAAGAGTATGCCTAGCCTAAGAGCATCTCCAGCAGTGCGACGCAAACAGACACCGAGCGACCGTTTGTGTCCGGCGTGACCGGAAATGCGTCGGGCACTACCTTCAGCGGGCCGACGCATAGTGACCGGGCCGTCCGCGCAGACGCAAACCTGACCCAAATATGCGCCAGGTTTGCGTCTCCGCGGACGCTCCGCGGTCGCGGAATCTGTCCGCTTGGGTGCATCCGCGCCCGGTCGGTGAGTAGGTAAGCAAAAGATTTTTTTCATTACTATTGATTGGCCAAAAGGACCATCTTTACAGAGATAGTTAGTCGAGTTAACCTAAAACTACAACGGCCGTACCTACTCGCCGTCGCGCGGCCTACCCCGGCCTCGGTTACTCGCAGTCGCGCGCCCTACTACTGGCCGCCGGAAGGGCCAACGCCGTTGTCGAAGCGGGAGCTCTTCGCGCACTCCGCGCGCCGCGCACGCCGACGAACGGACATCTCGTCCTGCCGCCTGCGCCGTTCGAGGGCCTCGGCCAGGGCGCTGTCCCACAGGGCCGCCGCCTGGGCCGCCGCCACCTTGGCAGCCGCCGCCTCCGCCGCCGCCACCTGGGCCTCCTCCTCCGCCGCCGCCTGGACCGCCGCCGTCGCGTCCTCGTTCGTCTGGGCCGCCGCCTGGATCGCCGCCACGTCGGCGACGATGCGGGCCCTATCCCTAGCCGCCGCCGCCACCGCTTCGTCCCTGGCGGCGGTGGCGGCCTCCAGCTCGCAATTCTCCTGCTCGACCCACGCGGGAGAAGGGCCCCTACGCTGGAGCGAGTCCAGGTCGGAGCACATGAACCCCCGAGCCATGGCCATCGCATAGCTGTGGGCTTCCTCCTCCGCCACCCTAGCCTGACGGCGCTGGGCGTCCCCAGCCAGGGACTCGAAGGATGCGAGCAGAACCCGCTGGTCGCCGGCGCACTCGAAGCGCATGGGCACGGGGGGGTCGTCGTCCGCGATGTCGTGGATAACGGCGTCGGCCGGAGGGGCCGCGATGGCCACCCGCGCCTCCGCGAGCTCGCCCTTGGCGTCGGCGAGCTCGGCCATGGCGTTGGCGATCTCCGCCCTGGTCACCGCGAGGCGCCCTTCTGCGTGCTCTGCCGCCTTCGCGACCTCCGCCTCCGCCGCCGCCTCCAGGTCCAACTGCTGGGCCTCAACGCCGGCGGCGGCTACCTCCTCCTCCTCCTCCTCCGGGTGGAGCTGGCGGCACATGTGAACAACGTGCTCCCAACTCATGTGGTCGGCCATGGATGGATGGTAGGATGGAGCTTGAGGTGTGCCCGTCGCCCCCGCCGGTGTCCAGCATATATAGCCACGGCGGGGCGGGAAACGGCGTTGGCGCGCAGGGCGTTTCCCGCGCGCGCGAAACGCCGGCGAAACTTGCCAATGTATTGGGCATGCGCGGGAACAATCGTCGTCGCGCGGGAACAGTTAATCTCCGGCGGCAGTCCTCGAAGGGACGTAAAACGCCATTAGCGAGCTTGACGCTGTCCCCGGTTAAAAAATGTGTCCGTACCGCTGGAGATACCCCAGACGCAAACGGTCGCCCTGGGCCACATCGCGTTCGCGGGCCGACGCAAACTGACATTTCAGATGTCCGAAATGCATCAGCCCGCTGGAGATGCCCTAAGTATATCTTCGGTAAGCATAACGAAGCGGTATAGGCAGGAGGTGAAAGTGGGGCTCCTAAAACCCATCTAGAGCTTAGTCTTCCTCACCAGCGACATCACCGGTTGGCCCCGTTCTCGAGGCTATGAAGGCACGGCAGACCATGGCCCCCGGCCGCCCGGAAGTTTTTTGTTTGTTTTAAAGGTTTTTCTAGTGTCTTTTCGAGATGGTGAGGAAAGTGTTACGTTTCGGAGTTAGAATAAGATCCTTCACATCCTATCCTCGCTCATGTGGTGCATCAAGAAGCGGCGGAGGACGCATGGAGTTGTGCGTCCCGCAGATCTTTTGGGATTCATTCGGTTTTCGTGCTCATTGGTATGGTTTCAGGTTTGAATCTTCCGATATATGAGATCTCATCTTTGGCGATGGTTGATTCTCGATCTAGTGCGCTGGTCCTTTGAGACTTGGGGTCATCTCCAACGGTAACCCCCAAACGGACCAACTCGGCCCGTTTCTGTCCGTGCACATAAAACGAGTCCCGAAGGTAGGGAGAAAACAGACATCAGACGACTTTTTGTCCATTCAGCCGCATACTGGGAGCAATTTTGTGGTCGATTTGCGGTGAAACGGACACGAAAGGTTCATTCGTATGTCCGTGTCCTTGTCCATCCCCTCTCTCCTACCCCACCCGTCACCCACCCACCACTCTCTCCCCTCTCTCTTCTATCCTCTCCTCTCATTTTCTTTCCCGATGTGTGTCGTTCCTGGTAGTTCCCGATGTGCCGCCCTACTCATGTTCGATGCGCCGCCCTCCGTTCTTCAGCAGCGACCTCCCATTCGGCGCCTCCCTCCGTTCTTCAACGACAGCCTCCCCTCAAGCACCGTCCTCCGGCACGACAACTACTTTACACCCTCCTCCTTCATGTCGCGCTCAAGGATAACACCGTCGCGCCCAGGACCTCCTCCTTTCATCCGTGCATCCTGAACAACCTCACACGCTCCTCACCACATCACGATGCTACACCTCCATGAAGTTGAACACGCTCGCCTCCACGTCGTCCCCGCCTTGCATCGGTCGAGGTCCTAGATGAGGATGAGCAGGAGATAGGGTGGACTTGCCGATGTTGGGCATGTCGTAGAGGAGGTAGCTCCGACGGACACACGAGCCTTGAGGTCCGGGTCCATGGCCACCGTGTCGAGCGTGGCCGGGTGCGTGAACAGTGCTAGTGTAACATCCAGGTTTTAGGACAAACACGGGGTAGATTTAGAAAAGGGTTGTGCATTCCATCGCAAAACGGGGGAAATTTTTGCCCCTCAATGCATAAAACCTAAGGGGGGATTGACATAGGCATCCCCAATGGGCCTGCCGAAGATGGTACCCGGGGTTTACTGAAGGCCCACGACTCGAAGGATAAGAAGAATCGTAAGCCCAAGTTACTATTAAGGAAAGCTAGAATTGTATTAGGGAATAATACTTGTAATCTTGCGGGGTGGGTTGGAAACCCTCCCAGACTCTGTAACTTATGTATTACGAATCCCTCGGCTCCGCCTCCTATATAAGGGGGAGTCGAGGGACAAAGAAAGCATTGATTCATTGTCTCACAAAACCCTAGTTTTCATATCGTCGAGCACATTTCGGCTGAAACCTTCGAGATCTACTTGCCCTCTACTTTCGACTAAAACCCTAGTCTACAACTTGTAGGCATTGATAAGTTAATCCCTTGTCAATTGGCGCCGTCTGTGGGGATTAGAGGTGTCAAGGAGCTGATCTCGATGGCACGTTCAAGATCGTCGACTTCATCAACTGGAAGCAACGCAATGGACGAGAGGTAAACGAGATCGAAACCGGTCTAGTTGATTTTGTTCCTCACCCGCCCTCCCGTTTGGATGCATATGCGTATCTGGAGGAGCCCATGGAGATGACGTTTGGAAAGTTCCACTTCCGCGTCGAGAAAGAAGGAGCGTATCGTCTCGAAATTCCGATCTCGTCGGGATTATCAGCGGTCGATCCCGATCTTTCAAGTTCAGCATCATCAATCGAGTCGGGCGACGAGAAAACTTCATCGCCACGCTTCATCAGCTCCAGAGCAAGTGAAAAACTCGCCAAGATCTTCAGCGACATGTCTTTCGAGTCATCTGCGGACTCCTATATAAGCGATGACTCGAGCGACATCGACTGCTTCAACTTCGTCGACAGATCCATCACTGTTGGCAAGGTCTTCACCAATCTCTATGATGGTGTCACCAAACCCGACAAAGTTCAGAATTCAAAATATCATCAGATCTACGCAATTGGAGAACCAAGCCGTCCAGAACCAGCGACGTCAGAGGCTTTCGACGATGCGGGAAATCCGTATGTCGATCCCGCAGATCTCGTGCGAGGTTTGGAAACAAAAATATATCGGAACAGGAACACGAGAGATGGTGCGATTTCCGCAGGCAGTATGGGATCGAGTCGCAAGAGCTATTGATGGTACGGAACCAATGACCATCACGGCAACACCTGAGGAATCACAAGCGTATCAATATAGGCTTGCACGTATCAGGAGAGAGCTCGAGAAACGAAAATCAAGTTGGACAGGAGGCGAGAAGCGGCCTCCGCATCAAGCGAGCGAAGGAGGCGAGCTAAGCCGACATTCGGAACTTCGGGAGATAGTCATAGAGAAGCTCGGAGGAGAGCAAGATCTCGCACCGCAAAATATACCTGAAGCGAGAGAGAGAAAACTTGGTTCAAAACCTCGATATGTCTTTCATGTCAATCGACACGAGGGGAATATTATTCCCAAAACACCGGAAGCGGGGTATATGGCAACGCAAGCTTTCATCCTAGCGTCCGGTGCCACCTCCCGGAGATCCAAGAGAAGCGTTGTATAACATGGCCATGGCAGGGTGTGGAGCCATGGGAGCGACGATTCGCGACTACACCTCCCGAAGGATCGGCAAGGCAAAACAGTCCACGACCCACCGCAGCAGCACCGAGTCCCGAAAGAACAAGTGGAGCAAGAGACACAGCGGCACAAGCACGGGTGGACAGAGCACGACAACATAGAAGAGAACATCGGCATTCCCCAGAGATAGATGACGAGGATATGTGTGGACTACCATGTTTTACAAGAAGGGTCCGGAAAACTCGAGTTCCTTCAGGGTTTAAGTTACCCGATAATTTCAAAAAATTCGATGGCCTGCAAGATCCCGAGGATAGGCTAGTCGATTACCTCGAGACGGTGAAACTGATAGACGGAACCAGAGCAACAGCAATGCAGAGTATTCAAGTACACCTAAGCGGAGCCGCAAGATCTTGGATCAAGAAGCTTCCTCCAGGCTCCATCGATAGCTGGGATAGTTTTGAGGATGTGTTCGTCAAGAATTTCCGATCCACCTGCAAGAAACCTGCATCACTAGAAGAATTGAGATAATGTCGACAAAAGCATGATGAGTCAATGAGGAAATACATCCAGAGGTGGAACATTATCAAAAACTCGGCAGAAAACATATCTGACGAGAGAGCAATAGATGCGTTCGTAGCAGGAATCCGACGAGGAGATTTTGTCGAGGACTTGGGGAGAACAAATCCTAGGACAGTGTCAGCATTAATGGAGATAGCAAACAGATGGGCAGATGGAGAAGATGCTGTCCACAATAAACAACATAGGTCACCAGAGGAGGACCGTAGTCGAAATTTCCAAAATAGACGACGATTTTCTCGGCAATTTTCAAGTTATGACGCTCCTGGCCAAATATCGGCTGGTTTCCGAGGAAATACTGGGGGAAATAGTCGAGATGATTACCAAAGGAGTAGCGAGCAACGAGGCGACAATAGAGACGATTCTCGGAATAACAGGCAAAATAGTGGACCAAGGTTTCAGAGACCCTTTGTAACACCTGAGGATATGATGAACGGGCCATGTTAGATGCATTTCTACCTCGACAGTAATGGGAAGAGAGAGTCAGGACATTTGCAGAAGGACTGTCGCAATTTCCAAGCAATGTTGAGGGTCGCAGGATTAGCCAATGCTCAAGCAACAAATAGAAACCCCCAAGGGCCCAGGAGTGAGATCCACCTGCCACCTCCTCCCGCAATTACGGACGAAAATCGGCACCAGCTCAGAATCGCGGCAGCACCACACCCACCTCCATATGTTGATCCTAACTCCAACGGCGCGGTCTCGATGATTCAGAAAGCTAGGCCCTCTAATAGGGCTCAGAAAGTAATCTCACGACAAGTGTTCATGGCAGAGAAGATGCCTCTACCAACGGTTGAGTACTTAAATTGGTCGGGACAGGACATTGGCTTCACAATTGCGGATCACCCGCAACAAGTTCCTCGACCAGGGCAGTCAGCACTTATCTTGCCAGCAGTGATTGCAGGATTCGATGTATCTCGAGTATTCATCGATGGAGGCAGCAGCCTAAACCTTATGTATGCAGATACGCTAAGGAAGATGAACATATCCTTGGCAAATCTAAAACCAACTGACACACGTTTCCATGGAATCACGCCAGAAAAGCCGAGTTATCCGTTGGGGAGAATCAATCTCGACGTTCAGTTTGGGACCCGAGATAACTACAGGATAAAAAAGCTGGAGTTTGAAGTTGTGGATTTCTCGTCGCAGTATCACGCTTTGTTGGGACGACCAGCATATGCTAGGTTTATGGCGGTACCACATTACACGTACTTATTATGGAGGTTGCCAGGACCTAAGGGACCAATCACAGTCAAAGGAAGTTTCGCATTAGCTGATAAATGCGACAAGGATTTTCATCGACTGTCAGAAACTTTCGGGATGCAAGCAGAGTATATGGAGTCAAAGCTCACAACTGATTATGATGTGTTGCCAGACGTAGGAAGGCCTCTCAGAGAGCCAACCTTTAATACTACGAAAGATTTTAAGGAGGTGCAGATTCACCCGAAAGATCCAAAGAAAACGACGTCCATTGCAGCAGATATGGACCTTGCATAGGAAAGCGCGCTGATGTCTACGGGAGCTTCTATTCTTGTAGACAGTGTTGGGCCTCCAAGAGCAGAGGTTTGTAGAACAGCAGCAAGTTTCCCTTAAGTGGATCACCCAAGGTTTATCGAACTCAGGGAGGAAGAGGTCAAAGATATCCCTCTCATGCAACCTCGCAACCGCAAAGCAAGAAGTCTCTTGTGTCCCCAACACACCTAATAGGTGTACTAGTTCGGCGAAGAGATAGTGAAATACGGGTGGTATGAATATATATGAGCAGTAGCAACGGCACCGGAAAAGTGCTTTGCCCAAGACAAGTAAACAAGCGGTAGTAACGCAGCAGTGAGTAACGCGATAAAACGAGTAAACAAGCAGCGATAGCGATATTTAGGAACAAGGCCTAGGGATTAGACTTTCACTAGTGGACACTCTCAACATTGATCACATAACGAGAATAGATAAATGCATACTCTACACTCTTGTTGGATGATGAACACATTGCGTAGGATTACACGAATCCTCAATGCCGGAGTTAACAAGCTCCACAATTCAATGTTCATATTTAAATAACCTTAGAGTGCATGAAAGATCAATTCGACTAAACCAAGTACTAACATAGCATGCACACTGTCACCTTCATGCTGTTTAGGAGGAATAATACACATCAATACTATCATAGCAATAGTTAACTTCATAATCTACAAGAGATCATAATCATAGCATAAACCAAGTACTAACACGGATGCACACACTTGTCACCATTACACCGTGCGGGAGGAATAAAACTACTTTAATAATATTGCTAGAGTAGCACATAGATAAGTTGTGATACAAAATACATTGCAATCATAAAGAGATATAAATAAGCACTTCACTACGCCATTCATAACGAGTGAGTAAGTATTCTGTGAAATATAGCCTAAGAGACCCACACGGTGCACACACTTGTCACCTTTACACACGTGGGACAAGGAGTCTCCGGAGATCACATAAGTAAAACTCTCTTGACTAGCATAATGACATCTAGATTACAAGCATCATCATATGAATCTCAATCATGTAAGGCAGCTCATGAGATTATTGTATTGAAGCACATAGGAGAGAGATGAACCACATAGCTACCGGTACAGCCCCGAGCCTCGATGGAGAACTACTCCCTCCTCATGGGAGCAGCAGCGATGATGAAGATGGCGGTGGAGATGGCAGCGGTGTCGATGGAGAAGCCTTCGGGGCACTTCCCCGCTCCGGCAGGGTGCCGGAACGAGACTCCTGTCCCCAGCATCTTGGCTTCGCGATGGCGGCGGCTCTGGAAGGTTTTCCGTATCGTGGTTCTTCGTATCGGGGTTTTCGCGACGGAGGCTTTAAATAGGCGGAAGGGCAGCCTCGGAGGGGCCTGGGGGCCCACACCATAGGGCGGCGCGCCCCCCTCTGGCCGCGCCAGGGTGTGGTGTGGGGCCCCCAGGGCTTCCCTCTGGCGGCTCTCGGGTGTTCTGGAAGGCCCCGGGAAAAATAGGACCCTGGGTCTTGATTTCGTCAAATTCCGAGAATATTTCGTTACTAGGATTTCTGAAACCAAAAACAGGAGAAAACAGGAACTGGCTCTTCGGCATCTTGTTAATAGGTTAGTTCCAGAAAATGCACGCATATGACATAAAGTGTGCATAAAACATGTAGGTATCATCAATAATATGGCATAGAACATAAGAAATTATCGATACGTCGGAGACGTATCAAGCATCCCCAAGCTTAGTTACGCTTCGTCCCGAGCAGGTAAAACGATAACAAAGATAATTTCTGAAGTGATATGCCATCATAACCTTGATCATACTATTTGTAAACATATGTAGTGGATGCAGCGATCAAAACAATGGTAATGACATGAGTAAACAAGTGAATCATAAAGCAAAGACTTTTCATGAATAGTACTTCAAGACAAGCATCAATAAGTCTTGCATAAGAGTTAACTCATAAAGCAATAAATCAAAGTAAAGGTATTGAAGCAACACAAAGGAAGATTAAGTTTCAGCGGTTGCTTTCAACTTGTTACATGTATATCTCATGGATAATTGTCAACATAGAGTAATATAACAAGTACAATATGCAAGTATGTAGGAATCAATGCACGAGTTCACGAAGTGTTTGCTTCTTGAGGTGGAGAGAGATAGGTGAACCGACTCAACATAAAAGTAAAAAGAATGGTCCTTCAAAGAGGAAAGCATCGATTGCTATATTTGTGCTAGAGCTTTTATTTTGAAAACATGAAACAATTTTGTCAACGGTAGTAATAAAGCATATGAGTTATGTAAATTATATCTTACAAGTTGCAAGCCTCATGCATAGTATACTATAGTGCCCGCACCTTGTCCTAATTAGCTTGGACTACCGGATCTTTGCAATGCACATGTTTTAACCAAGTGTCACAATGGGGTACCTCCATGCCGCCTGTACAAAGGTCTAAGGAGAAAGCTCGCATTTTGGATTTCTCGCTTTTGATTATTCTCAACTTAGACATCCATACCGGGACAACATGGACAACGGATAATGGACTCCTCTTTAATGCATAAGCATGTGACAACAATTATTATTCTCATATGAGATTGAGGATATATGTCCAAAACTGAAACTTCCACCATGAATCATGGCTTTAGTTAGCGGCCCAATGTTCTTCTCTAAAAATATGCATGCTCCAACCATTAAGGCGGTAGATCTCTCTTACTTCAGACAAGACGGACATTCATAGCAACTCACATGATATTCAACAAAGAATAGTTGATGGCGTCCCCAGAAACATGGTTATCGCACAACAAGCAACTTAATAAGAGATAAAGTGCATAAGTACATATTCAATACCACAATAGTTTTTAAGCTATTTGTCCCATGAGCTATATATTGTAAAGGTGAATGATGGAATTTTAAAGGTAGCACTCAAGCAATTTACTTTGGAATGGCGGAGAAATACCATGTAGTAGGTAGGTATGGTGGACACAAATGGCATAGTGGTTGGCTCAAGTATTTTGGATGCATGAGAAGTATTCCCTCTCGATACAAGGTTTAGGCTAGCAAGGTTATTTGAAACAAACACAAGGATGAACGGTGCAGCAAAACTCACATAAAAGATATATTGAAAACATTATAAGACTCTACACCGTCTTCCTTGTTGTTCAAAACTCAATACTAGATGTTATCTAGACTCTAGAGAAACCAAATATGCAAACCAAATTAGCAAGCTCTAAGTGTTTCTTCATTAATGGGTGCAAAGTATATGATGCAAGAGCTTAAACATGAGCACAACAATTGCCAAGTATCAAATTATCCAAGACATTTTAGAATTACTACATGTAGTATTTTCCAATTCCAACCATATAACAATTTAACGAAGAAGAAACTTCGCCATGAATACTATGAGTAGAGCCTAAGGACATACTTGTCCATATGCTACAGCGGAGCGTGTCTCTCTCCCACAAAGTGAATGCTAGGATCCATTTTATTCAAACAAAACAAAAAACAAAAACAAACCGACGCTCCAAGCAAAGTGCATAAGATGTGACGGAATAAAAATATAGTTTCAGGGGAGGAACCCGATAATGTTGTCGATGAAGAAGGGGATGCCTTGGGCATCCCCAAGCTTAGACGCTTGAGTCTTCTTATAATATGCGGGGTGAACCACCGGGCATCCCCAAGCTTAGAGCTTTCACTCTCCTTGATCATATTGTATCATACTCCTCTCTTGATCCTTGAAAACTTCCTCCACACCAAACTCGAAACAACTCATTAGAGGGTTAGTGCACAATAAAAATTAACATGTTCAGAGGTGACACAATCATTCTTAACACTTCTGGACATTGCATAAAGCTACTGGACATTAATGGATCAAAGAAATTCATCCAACATAGCAAAAGAGGCAATGCGAAATAAAAGGCAGAATCTGTCAAAACAGAACAGTCCATAAAGATGGATTTTATTAGGCCACCAGACTTGCTCAAATGAAAATGCTCAAATTGAATGAAAGTTGCGTACATATCTGAGGATCATGCACGTAAATTGGCTTAATTTTATGAGCTACCTACAGGGAGGTAGACCCAGATTCGTGACAGCAAAGAAATCTGGAACTGCGCAGTAATCCAAATCTAGTACTTACTTTACTATCAAAGACTTTACTTGGCACAACAAAACTTAGAACTAAGATAAGGAGAGGTTTCTACAGTAGTAAACAACTTGCAAGACTCAAATATAAAAATACTGGAGTAAAAACATGGGTTGTCTCCCATAAGCGCTTTTCTTTAACGCCTTCAGCCTAGGCGCGTAAAGTGTAACTCAAGTAACATCAAGAGATGAAGCATCAACATCATAATTTGTTCTAATAATAGAATCATAAGGTAACTTCATTCTCTTTCTAGGGAAGTGTTCCATACCTTTCTTGAGAGGAAATTGATATTTGATATTACCTTCCTTCATATCAATAGTAGCACCAACGGTTCGAAGAAAAGGTCTTCCCAATATAAAGGGGCAAAATGCATTGCATTCAATATCCAAGACAACAAAATCAACGGGGACAAGGTTATTGTTAACCATAATAT
The DNA here is from genome assembly GCF_022539505.1 of Lolium rigidum. Taxonomy (NCBI): domain Eukaryota; kingdom Viridiplantae; phylum Streptophyta; class Magnoliopsida; order Poales; family Poaceae; genus Lolium; species Lolium rigidum. Next base: position 158,172,912 of record NC_061513.1, on the reverse strand, counting down.
GAACATTATCAACTCTCCCCAAAGGTTTCTTTTTAGCATTATCAACGAGATTAACATCCAGATAACAATTTTTCAATGGTGGCAAGTCAAGCATATCATAGACTTTTTTAGGCATAACAGAAATACTTGCACCAAGATCACATAAAGCATTACAATCAAAATCTTTGACTCTCATTTTAATGATGGGCTCTCAACCATCCTCTAGCTTTCTAGGAATAGAAGTTTCAAGTTTTAGTTTCTCTTCTCTAGCTTTTATGAGAGCATTTGTAATATGTTTTGTGAAAGCCAAGTTTACAGCGCTAGCATTAGGACTTTTAGCAAGTTTTTGCAAGAACTTTATAACTTCAGAGATGTGGAAATCATCAAAATCTAAATCATTACAATCTAAAGCAATGGGATTATCATCCCCAAGGTTGAAAAAAATTTCAGCAGTTTTATCACAAGTAGTTTCAGCAGTTTTAGCAGCTTCGGTAATTTTGCGCGCTTTGCACTAGGAGTAGAAACATTGCCAACACCAATTATTTTACCATTGATAGTAGGAGGTGCAGCAACATGTGAATTATTAGCATTGCTAGT
>NC_061513.1:158072974-158172236 GCF_022539505.1 Lolium rigidum | reverse complement strand
TCGTGCGCCAAGGCGCACATCTAAATCTAGTTAGTTTAATATCCGCAATAGTTAGGCCTTACAAAGGGTTGGAGGATCCAGCGGCGTGTAGGGTGTAGTTTGCTAGCCCTAGACAGGATGTTCCGAGGATCAACCTCGTGTTGGTTTTTAGGCCCCGTCTAGGATCGGCTTACGATCACCGTACGCGAGCGCGAGGCCCAATCGTGAGTAGGATGATCCGATTATGCGGTGAAAACCCTAAATCATCGTAGATCGCATTAGCTTTATCTTGATCAAGCAGGACCACCATATATTCGGACACCTTGTACGAATCATGGGTGGATCGGCTCTTTGAGCCGATTCACAGGATAACCTGAGAGCCGATCGAGGCTCGTATTTAACGTTTACGTGTATGCCATGCAGGAAATAAGCGAGGCATCATCCAACACCTTCCTGACCAGGTATAGGTCAGGTGGCACGCCCTTGCGACAGCATCGGACGTGTGACCAGGAGGCTTTGCGGGCCGTCGCTCTGAGGGACTGGGGCCAGCCGCAGCCCTAGTTGTTCCCGGCTCTACGGTGTTGCCCGTCGCTGCCCGCCGGTGGGTTTCTGACCGCAACACATTCTCGGCACGCCCGGTGGGACAATCTTCGACATCCACCGCATCGCCATCTACATCCGAGATGGCGGAAAACACTCCGGTCAAGTACGAGGATCTGACTGACGAGCTCAAGAAGAAGCATGACGAGATCAAGGCGGTCCTCGAAGCCGAACTCATCGGCTCTTTCCACGAACCCGCTCCCATGGCGTCGGTGGAAGGGGTTCTCACCTGAAGGCGCACTCGATGGAGTGGACCTGTCCGCCCCGTCGGAAGAACGCACCAGGTCGCCGCGTCAGGAGATCAACTACATGGTGGCTCATTCGCTGCACCGCCACTCTGAGAGCCTGGTGAACACTTTGGAGCGTGTCGCTCCGCGCGTGATCCAGGAAATCATGAGCCACCGGTATTCTCCGTCGGGACCAGCTCTGGGGACTTACAAAGGAGAGATGCCACTCCAGTCCCATCCTCCGCTGCCGTTCGCATGGGCAGCACCGAAGTGCCGAACTCATCGGCATACGTCGTCTACAAGATTGGTGGTGATCCCAGTGACTACCAATTCCTACCTGAGGCACCCAAGGAGATCCCGCACGGATACGCGTGCGCATACGTACCAGACTGCAGTACCTGGGCACTCTCGAACCAGGTTGCAACAGCAGGGGCCTCTGGAACAGCAGGAGGAACGTCGGGGGCAGATCTTGAGAAGCAACTGTGGCTAGCTAAGTACGCCACTCCGACAAACCTCCAGAGCCCAGCTCCTGCAGCTTGGCTCCGAACCGGAAAAGCAAGCATGGCTGGCTAAGTATGCCACCCCGGCGAATCTTCGGGGTTCGACACCTTCAGCCATCACCGCGGATCAGATTTGTACAATTCCGAAAGATCGGTTCGGCATGATGCCGAAAAGGAAGACGTTCGGCTACACCAAGCCGTACCCCAACGAGTACGAATTGATCCCGCTACCACCCAAATATCGGCTCCCGGACTTTGCAAAGTTTAGTGGATCAGATGGTTCCAGCTCCATCGAGCATGTGAGCCGATATTTGGCACAGCTGGGCACGATCTCAGCATCAGACGAGCTGCGTGTGAGGTTCTTCGAACAGTCCCTCACAGGATCGGCTTTCGGGTGGTACACATCGCTGCCACCGAACTCTGTCCGGACTTGGAAGCAGTTGGAAGAGCAGTTCCATGAGCAGTATCACTCAGAGGCTTCCGAGGCTGGCATTGCCGATCTAGCACAAGTACGACGAAGCGCGGGGAGACAGTGTCGAATACATCCAGCGCTTCAGGACCATTAGGAACCGATGCTATTCGGTTCACGTAAGTGAAAAAGAAGCGATCGAGTTGGCGGTGGTGGGTCTCTCATCATCGATCAAGGACGTGGCCTCCCAAGCGTACTACCCTTCATTGGCGCACATGGTGCGAAGCCGTCGGCATATGAACAGCGCCACCCGTATGTTTACCAGGACAAATTCAAGCGTGCGGTGGCCCCGGTTGAGGCGTACGAGGATGAAGGTGCTGCGGGAGATCGAGAGGTAGCAGTGGCTGAATGGACTCGAGCGGCAGGCCCCGTGTCCCGCAAATGGGTTAAGCCACAAGGCCCTCCAAAAGGGTTCGACTTCGACGTGACCAAAACCGAGCAGATTTTCGATCTCTTACTCACGAGAGAAGCATATAAAGGTACCCGAAGGCCACAAGATCCCCACGGTGCAGGAGCTGAACGGAAATCCATACCGCAAGTGGCATAACACGTTCACCCACACCACTAACGACCGCAGGGTGTGGCGGCAGCGATCCAAATGGCGATAGAAAATGGACGGCTAATTTTCAACCAGTAGGCCATGAAGGTCGACACACACCCCTTCCCCGCCGTTAACATGGTGGAGTATACTTACCATGGAGGGTGCCAGCCAGATCTCTCGTGCAATATCAACATGGTAGGACCTGGACACCACTCTGGTAAGGACGGAGATGAGGGCAGCTGCTCTCATAGCAAAGACACAGAGGAAGCCGCTCCACGCGATCGGCTCCGCCAAGACGGCAAGCGCTACGTCACAGAGGGAGAAGTGAAGAACATAAGATATCAATGACCTCTCTCTGATCACCTCCTCAACAAGTATGTGAGTCAGTATGACCAACGCCGGCGATACAGCGACGATGATGAAAAAGATTGTCTGGCTAGGGACGACAGGAGACGTCGTCGGCATGATCACGACGAGGAGCGATACGAGCGCCACGCCAAGGAAAGGTCAAGGGAGCAAGACGACGAGGATAGGCACTGGGACTGCCCCTTCTTCGGACACTCGCTGGGATTCAGGAATGAGCCGATTGCCAACAATCGGCAACCGCCCGAATGCAAACGGAAGAAGAAGGATGCAGCTAACGTGTCCGTGATCAAACGTCTAGGGCCTCTCCCGCCTCGGAACAAGCATGCTGAGTCCGCTCGGGTGGAAGATCTCGAGGAACTAGAGGACGATGATGAAGAAGACAAGTATCATCGGCCAAGGTGGTGCCCTGATGGGCTCAGCCGTTCCCAGAAGCGAAGGGTTCAGCGTCTACGTGGGTTGGAAGAAGCTGAAAGATTATACTTGCACACGTTAAGGAAGGCACGGCCTGATCTGGCCGCCAAAATTCAGCGAACCCTGGACGAAGAAGGTCGGCCACAAAGAAAAGAGTGGCGCCCCAAGCAAAGGAAAGCCGATGATGAGACATCGGCTGGCACAAACATGGTCCTCGTCCTCCCAACGGAGTTTACTGCTCGAGGATCAAACGATGCACTCAAGGTGGACGACGGCGAGCGCATCGACATGACAGAGGATGAAGATAGGCTGGTCGTATCCACTGGCCTAACCATGTAGCTGGAGCAATCAATGAGCAGACGTGGCGATGCCGATCCAGGAGATCGGCCCCAAAAGTTTATGGAGGAACATTACAGAACCTTCATCGAACAAGTAACATGGAGGCCGATTCCAGCAATCGGCCAAAATTATCCTCACCGTCCATTTTGCCTGGGTTCAACATTTGGTCCAACAGAGCCGATACCATCAAATCCCTTGAAAGAATCGGCTCGGGGGGGCACCTAGGTGGATAAAACACGAGGATATGAAGAAGGAGTATCTTTCAAATGCCTAGCAGCCCAAGATATTCTTTGATGATGAGTATTGAAGTATGGGGGCCGATACATAAATCGGCCGTAAAAAATTCAAAAAAATTTAAGCACAGCCGATGTAGCAGGCATCGACTTAAGGATATAAAGCCGATGCGTGGCCATCGACTCAAGAGGTATAACTGTTATAATCAGAGGATCGATGGAGCAGGAAGTGGATCCTCTCTTCAAGGATCTCCGGATTCTCTTTGCGAGTATTCGAGTCCGCGGTATCAGCTGGGGCAGTTTGAGGATCATGACCCTGACCAATGCCAAGAACAGCATGGACGTGCAGATCAGGTTAAGGATGGGTTGCATCAAATCCGCCAAAGGAAGGAGCCGATCCGACCCGCAAGGCGCGAGAAGTGGACCGAAGAAGCTCGGGGGCAGCTCACCTCGAAGGTTCTCTCGCTCGGAGAGCCGATTTTGTTGAAATCGGGCCGGCTTGCATCATGACTGGGAAACCGATGGCGACACGTTTGGTTAGCCTACTGCTATGCTCGCCTTGATAGAGGCTCGGGGGGCAACTGACTGCGTAGATATTCTGTTCTTAAGAAGCCGATTGGGATTTCATCGGGTGGCCCTCTATCATAACCTTTTTAAAGGGGATTGGGCAGGTTTGAAGAGTATCACTGAATATCTGAAAACCCAGAGGTATCGACTTCAGCATCAAGTCGTTTCAGCAGTGGTTCTGGGGCTCTCGTAAGGGCGTTGATCTGCCTAGTTGTCCGCCAGAGCTCGAAGTCATCGGTCGGAAAAGGCGAAAGATAGATCGTGAAGGATTGATATGTCAACATCAGCTTTCGAGCATTGATCAAATTCACGATCGCTCCGACGTCAAAGGGATGAAGAAAGGGTCATGAGAGACCGATGCGTTGTCATCGGCTCATTAAGCATTGGCTAAGTGACGATCGGCGGGATCAGTATGAAGGGAAATCGGCTAAATTGGTATAAAGGAAATCGGCAAAATCAAATTGGGGAATTTCTTCATTGATAAACCAGATTTATTACATAGAAGAGCTGATTGCTCTCAAAAGGGAGTACTAAGGGGATACATTGCCCCGTCTACTACTGCTGATCCTATGCTAAGGGTCCTATCTACGGGCCGTCGCTGCCCTTGTCGTCACCCTCGTCGCCGCTGTCGGCGCTGCTCCCGGCGGGCTCGTCGTCGCTGCTGTAGCGGCCGCCGGCGGGACCTTCGTTGTCCTCATCCTCCTCGTCGTCGTCGTCGTCGTCGCTGTCGTAGTCACTGAGATTCCCTGGCCAGGGGCAGTGGCGCTTGGCCGGCGGCTCGTCGGAGGGGCTGTCGTCCTCCTCCTCCTCCTCCTCTTCCTCCTCCTTCACCTCCTCGAAGGAGGTGAAGTCATCCCAGGAGAAGCGATCATCATCGCTCTCCTCCTCCGATTCCCCGTCGGCAAGGAAGCGGAGGTCGCTCTCCCCGTCCGTCGAGGACTTGTCGTCCTCGGACCAGATGGAGAAGTCATGGTCTGGCTCCTCCCCGGCCTCTATGGCGCGGCGGGTGTTGGCCGCATGGACCTCTTGTGGGTTCCGTTCTGGCGTCGGCTCGTGGGAAGAAGAGGACTCGAGGGAAAGTCCCGATGAGGCGGAGGAAGAAGAAGACATGGTGCGCAGAAGGGCTTTTGGAGTGCTAATGCGGAAAGGATGAGGAGGAGAACTGTTCGGTGCGGTTGAATAAAAGAAGTGGGGATTTAATGTTCGAACAGTTTTCGGGGAAGTGGTGCCAAAAAACTGTCAAATCGTGCAGAGAAGTTGGGAAGGCAAGTTGTCATGATGGAAAATACTGCGACGGTTCTGCTCTGCCACGAGATGACCCCTCGGAGGAAAAACAGAGTGGTTTTGAAATTATCATTACCAAAACCAGGGGGGCATGTGTTATCACCAGATTTTGGCTAAGTCAGGAGATGGGCCGCGATCAAGATAGGCTTGGAGATTACATACAGAAGAAATACGTGAATCGGCCTCGTATGCGACGTTTGGGCTAATTTGCCCTTGTATCATGTAACATATTAGATTACGTGCCGGTTAGGAGTTGGAGTTTTACCCGTGCACGGTTAGGTGCACGCCTGAATTAGAAAGTCCCTTGGACTATAAATATGTATCTAGGGTTTATGAAATAAACAACAACCAACGTTCAACACAAACAAATCTCGGCACATCGCCAACTCCTTCGTCTCGAGGGTTTCTCCGGTAAGCACCATGTTGCCTAGATCGCATCTTGCGATCTAGGCAGCACAAGCCTACCCACGTTGTTCATGCGTTGCTCGTGCTGAAGCCTTTTTGATGGCGAGCAACGTAGTTATCTTAGATGTGTTAGGGTTAGCATTGTTCTTCGTATCATATGATGTCGTAGTGCAACCCTTATGCATCTAGCCGCCCTTACACCTATCTTAGGTGTAGGGGCGGCACCCCGCTTGATCATAGTTTAGTAGATCCGATCCGTTACGGTTGCTCCTTGTTCTGGAAGGATTAGTTTAATATCCGCAATAGTTAGGCCTTACAAAGGGTTGGAGGATCCAGCGGCGTGTAGGGTGTAGTTTGCTAGCCCTAGACAGGATGTTCCGAGGATCAACCTCGTGTTGGTTTTTAGGCCCTGTCTAGGATCGGCTTACGATCACCGTACGCGAGCGCGAGGCCCAATCGTGAGTAGGATGATCCGATTATGCGGTGAAAACCCTAAATCGTCGTAGATCGCATTAGCTTTATCTTGATCAAGCAGGACCACCATATATTCGGACACCTTGTACGAATCATGGGTGGATCGGCTCTTTGAGCCGATTCACGAGATAACCTGAGAGCCGATCGAGGCTCGTATTTAACGTTTACGTGTATGCCATGCAGGAAATAAGCGAGGCATCATCCAACACCTTCCTGACCAGGTATAGGTCAGGTGGCACGCCCTTGCGACAGCATCGGACGTGTGACCAGGAGGCTTTGCGGGCCGTCGCTCTGAGGGACTGGGGCCAGCCGCAGCCCTAGTTGTTCCCGGCTCTACGGTGTTGCCAGTCGCTGCCCGCCGGTGGGTTTCTGACCGCAACACCTCTACAATGCAAGAGGACTGGACAAAGATTTTATTCTTATGTAAGCAATGGACCTGTTTTTATGGATTTACTTGATCTCTCTCATCACAATGATGATCATGTGTTACAGATGATAATGCACACACAATTGCCATTCTTGAATGCAACAAAACACGGAGTTAAGAAGTGAAGTACCATATGGGTGCTACTTCACTTAGCATGCCAATTATTGTAACTTTGATTAAGTACTTGTTCTTCATTATCCTTATTTGCATGTATAAAAATGATGGAGCTTCTATCACTTAGCCATGCCATTTGTTAGATCAATAGGGAGCGCTCCCCAGCTCCATTTTCTCATTGAAAATGAAACATCATAGTGTAGCATTAGAGTAAAACAAAAACAAGAAAGTAAAGGCGCTTCACTGGAGCTACCAAGCTAAAATAGTTTCAACCCTGACATATCAAGATCCCAACTAAGCTATATAGTAGTAGTAGTTCTAATGCTACATGTTCTCTTTTCTTCCTTTTGCCAAGACAAATCACAACTTTATTGGCCAGCAGAAACATCAACTTCCTTTCTTTTTCTGTGTATTTTAGCTTGTCACCACGGACACCTTCTCTGACACCTTTGGGTGCTCCTTCATGTAAGTTTCTGTTGCATGCCCTCCATAAGGAATAGGGGATGTAGATTTGTAGGAAGAGATCCATTTGAAGGAGGTGCACCTCAATGCAGCATCACAAAAGGAAGGATCCTCGTTTTTCGGATTAGGACCACCTTGAATTGTTCCACCAGCTCCCATGCCTAGTCCTTGAAAGGTATATGAAAGGACCAACACATATTTCATAGAAATCCATGTTTTTTTGGTTAAACACCAGGTTGTTCCAATTGTTCCAGTTGCTCCAAACTACAACAAGTGAAACAACATTGAATTGCAAATATCTTTTGTTACATAACCATTTTGAAGCAAGAGAAAGAAATTCTATAACCAGAGCAAAGACTTCATTAACCTCTTACCAGAGCAACCTAGATACCAAGCAATCAAAGAACAGGTGATTAACCGACTCAAAATCCTTACACAACTCACACTCAAGAGGTTTGGGAATACCTCTATGTATAAGATTATCTCTAGTCATGATTTTTATTCTGGGGTAGCAACCATAGGAATATCATACTCTAGGTGGAATTTTTAAATTCCATCTAGCAGGCAAGAAAACAGGTTACACACTTCTAAAATTAATAATAGCATACAAAGACTTAGAGGAATGAACTCCACCAGATTCATATTTTCATATAAGTTGGTCCTCTCAATTGAAGTTGTTAATAGACCTATCTATCTCTACAATTTCCAACCATATACCCATCATGCTAGTTGTAAAAGTTCTTCAAAAATCACATTTCAATTGTTCCCACCAAAGGTCAGATGCAATCTTCGTCTGTTGATTTACTACAAAATATAATTCCCAATATAGTGTGGCTAGGGGAATTGCCAAACCAGGTGTCCTCCCTAAATTTCACTAGCTTATCATTACCTATTTTACATTTTTAACCAAACTTAACATCTCTAGAAGCTCGCATCACATGTTTCCAGAAAACAGAGGGGTTCACATATTGGCAGCACAAAATGATTGTATTTTTGTATTATATTTGGTACCTATTAATTTTTCATAAAATACCTTCCCCTTGTATGTGATAACCCCCAAGTGCAGGGGATCACCATAGTACAATTCAATAAGTATTTGAGTGTTGAACCCACGAGGAGCTGAAGGTAAACTATCTATTCTCTAAAGCCCTATAACCCACTTATATGGCCTTCTATGCAAAGATAGGAGATATGGTGTGTGTGTGTAGGCGTTTCTACTATAAACTATATGTGCTGAAATTAAAATGCAAGAAGTAAAACTAATGCAAGAAAAGTAAAGTGCAATTTAGTAATATGAGATGGAGTGAAGTGAAGTGGAGTAACTCAAGAGAGCAAGTGTTCGGCCAAATTGCTATTTCATTTGTGTGGTTGTCATAATTAGTGAAACTCATTGTAGTCTTTTTAGTGCTTCTTCTAGGGAGGAGCCATAGATAGGTGCAGCCATAAGCATGTGCAAATACAATCCTTATGATGGGTCCTAGAGCCATTTTCATGTGCAAGTATTGGAATCATTAAGACATAAATGTCCCATCATAACCATAAGTTTAAAGGTCCCCATACTTGGTCCCCCCGTTAACATGCTTCTAAGAATCGGGACCGGGTTTCTGTCGTTCCCACTATCCCCCATCCCGTCAACATGCAACGGTGATAACCTTATGCATCCCCTTGACATATGTGTGCACTCATATATCAATACATAAGACCATCATAGAAGATAACAAATACTTGTATACAACCAACAACAAACTATATAACAATTGACATGAATAATTCACTACTCAAACATCAACACAGAGATACAATAGATCATGGGAAAACAATATATTGCATCATACATCATGTTTGCCAAGAGATTACAGAGGGGGATGATGAGGAGTTTTTGTAGGTTTTGATGAAGATGATGAAGATGGTGTTGATGCCTTCACCGGAGGGGGTGGAGTCCACCGGAGGCGATTCCGGCAGTGTCCCCCCCCCTCCAATCTCCACCGGCGGCGGCCTGCTGACTCTCTGTTTCTGTGTTTTTTATCTACACCGCCATCACCTCTACGAAACCCCATGGGGTCGTATGTATAGTAGTTTTTAGGGAAAAACAAGTCGGTTCACGAAAAGATGAGGCAAAACAGATGCTCGAGGGCCGAAAGACCTAGTGGCGTGGCTAGAGGGGGAGGCCGCGCCAACCTCTCTCTTTCCTAGTCCGTTGACCTCCTGGTGGCCCACTTTACCTCATTTTGTTCATCTCAAAATTTCCGAAGTGTGGCCCCTGGCCTTTTCCTTTTTGGAGTCCCGTAGCTCCTGTAAAGTCAAAAACACTAAAAAAATGGCGTTTACTGCCAAATAGAATTAGAACCGGAGGAGGGAGGATTGTTTAGAAAGTCCCCTAAAACATCATGAAATATGGGAATAACATTATATAAGATGCAAATATATGATAATATGTTGCAATAAAGTGCAAAATTCATGTATGCATTTTACATGCATCTATGTACCTTTTCACCCAAGATCCAACTAGGCATATTTTTAAATCTTGCAAGTTTGGGATACCGAGACCACCAAACTATTTTATCATGCAGTCCAATTAACCAAATGAATCTTCCTATTGACATCTACATCATCCCCACATGCAATTAGCTATCTGAGTATTAATAAGATCTAGAGCCTGTTTTGGGAATTTAAAGAAGGAGAACATGTAAATAGGGATACTAGACAAACACAATTTGGATGAGAATTATTATTTGCTTCATAGGAAAGTAATTTACCCCTCTATCCTCACATTCTACTTAACAAACTATCTACGAGAGGCAACAAATCTTCCCTCCCAAGTTTATCGAAGTGTAAAAGGAGACCTAGATATTTTATAGATAAATGTCCAGCTACAAATTGGAAGATTTCCACGAAGGGTGAAAATTCCTGGGGTTCCATGTTAATGGCCATCAAAGCACTCTTGTGATAATTAATTTTCATTCCAGACAGCTAAAAGGTGAGTGTCCCTTTTGGATTAATTGCATTCCTTTCATCTTTCACCAAGAAGAGGAGAGCATCATCTGCATATTGCAGGCTAACAACCCCTCCAGGGATTAGATGTGGACAAAGCCCTCTAATCATGCCACAATCTGACCCTTTGATTAACATTTTTGAATAGACATCTACTACAAAATTAAGTAGCAAGGGGACAAAGGGATCACCATATCTTAAACCTTTGCTAGATAAAAAAGAAATCACCCTCTACATCCCTGAGTGATTTTTTTAATTAATCAAGGAGATGATTTTAGTACCAAAGCCTCTAAGAGAAAGGATTTCATTAATAAAATAAATATTCTCCCTATCATAAGCCTTTTCATAATCTATTCTAAAGACTAAAACTTGCTACTTCTTCCTATGTACATGATTTTTTCATGGGCAGTAACAACACTCTCAAACATAAATTTATATTTTATAAAATTTGGTTAGCACCTATTTACCCCCCCCCCCCTCTAGGTTCCCATATGATCCTTACAAGCTTCCTCAGCATAAGAGCCAAAGGCATCTTCTCTAATTTCTTCCTCACTGAAAGCTTTTTCTAGAGCTACATTCTCTTGAGCAGTTACTTTTTCCTCGGGAGAAAAGAAGTCACTTCTTAATTAATGTAATATCATGTCTATCCTCTTTCCTAAAGAGGTTTATATAATAATCAGTAGCAATTTTAAGCATACATGTTTTCACTTACATGGGCCTCTACAACATTTGTCCTTTTTTTCTACTCCTCTGGTTAGCAGCATGGAGATATGATGTACTTTTTATCCCCTTTCATGATTTGTATATCTCTAGATCTCTACCTGAATTTTGTTTATTATATAATCCAGTAAGAGATTAATTCTCTAAGGATAATATCCAATTTAGTTCTACCAGCATCAAAAAGAGGATGATTCTCTGACATGATGTCCAAAGCATCATATTCTTCCATCAGCTTTTTCTTATGTTTTATAATATCTTCTTCTAGGTTAGAACTCCACCCTCTAGCTATCCTTCTAAAATTATTTTGTTTTATCATGCCAATTATCCATAGCACTCTTATTCTCTCTATGTAGTGCCCATGCCTTAGCCACCACTTTTCAAAAGTTAGGCCTAGTGAGCCACCACTTTTGAAATTTAAAGCTACTCTTCCTGGGAATTTGATCAACACGAGACTCCCAGATTATAGGAGTATGATCGCTGCCCATCCTAGAGAGTGCTCTAGTATGAGCTAGGGGAAACATGGCCTCTAATTCAGTAGTACAAAAGATTGTGTTCATGATTAAATTCTCCTGATTATTAGCCTAGCTAGGTGAAGGCTCTACTAGAAAGCCCTACTTCTACCAAGGCCTAGAGATCAATATATGCATTAAACTTGTCTGCTCATTTCAAATCGCCAACACCTATTATTATCTTCTATCTCTAAATAGGAGACCCCCATTACCAGATTTCTCTCAATTGTGGTGGCTCCACGTCACCCCTTTTATTTCCCCATGTCTTCCCGCAACAGCGAAGCAAGTTCATCGCTCCGAGCACCATTTAATTCTTCAGTTCATTTTGTGACTGCTATTCCATCATAAAAACTAATCTTTCCGGCTCCTCTGTTCCTCTCCCATCGCCTCCACTACCATAATTGCAGCCAAAACTCTACCGGAAGTCGATCCGAAATGGAAGAAGGGGAGTTCATAATCTCACGATCGATTGAGGTAGCCGATGAGCCTTCTTGTCGCCTTTAAAGACCCGTAAGGACACCATCGCACTTCCTCAGATCTCTGTCTCACAGTCTTGTCGGCAAGGACCAAGAAATCCGCACTCCTCAAACTTGTGAGGTGTCGCGGCGCTCGCAGAGCCTTTTCCGGCAAACTCCGCCAAGAGAAGTACGCCCAGCCCACACAACGTGAAGAACGCCCCGCGCACCATTAGAGTGACCTAAGTTACCTGATCTATGCAGATCCGTTCACATCTTCCTTGTTGGTTGGAGGGGCTATCCGTCCTCTCGCATACTGCAGTTGAATCATCATGTGTTCTGCATCCGGTGAGGGTCCTGTTTATATTCTCTTTTGAGGTCAGCTGATAGGAGTTTCTTTTATTTGGAGATCCCGTGCTTGATTTCAATATTTCAAGATCTGATTCTGATTTTCGGTCAAATTTGATTATTCTGAAGTGTACATTCAAACTTAGCCTCACATCGTTCAAAGTGCTGTAGAAGATTTCTCTTCAACCCAAGCAGTCCTTAGCTCCAACCGCGTATTGTCACCATCACCTACTCGCCTCACCTAGCGTTATTATACTTCACTGCTGAAGTAGTAGTACGATTACTAATTACTTTCTAGATGCTTTATGGAATCCCTGTTTAAACCTTAAACAAATATGTGCATTGCAGCTTCGTGGAGATAAGGCAGATTGAGTAGATCCGTCAGGTTTCATACTCGGTACATGGTCGTCTTGATGAAAAATACGATATGCTCCAGTAGTCTAATATTTCCGGTACTTCCTTTTCTTGATGTAGAAGCTTATATTGCAGACTGTTTTTGATGCCACCTCTGGTAATTTCAACATTCCAGCTGTATTTCTATATATTAGAAGAATAACCATTCTACTCCCACCGTTCGGATTAAATTGATGCAGAGTGGTGCTAATCCTAGCATGCAAGTAGTGTTGTCTCGCATCAGTTAAATGTGACCAGAGGTAGTACATGTCAATCTCCTAATCAGGAAACCGTGGTCTTCTCTTTCTATTGCTTTTCACTATGTACTTAAACTGGAATCACATGTTTTAACCAAATGCAGAAATAACTAACAATATGACAAATTCAGATTGAGGATTCTAATTTGTCAATTGACACATCTGAATACCTACAGAGTCAACCCATGAGGCTTAAGTGTCGCTACAATTGTCAAGCCCTCTGAGAGTCGCTTCATGCTTCTATTTGCAGACATAATATGTTGTTTTCTTCAGGTGATAATCTTTGCTGAAACCAGGTGTGTTGTCCTTTCTTATTGACCCCGCTAGCTGAATAACTGTAAACCACGAATTTTAATATATTCTTCTAATATGTGCTGCTACTTAACTTCTGCTTTCCTCAGTAAAAATATTTGTTGAAATTCCAATGATAGGTTACTGCTGATCAACCACATTGTACCTGTTTGCTACAACAATTACTGCTTCAATAGCTTGCACTTACATTTTATACTTTCTTCTCCCTGTAAAATTTCTGACTATTTTATTTTCAATATTGATCTGAGTGTTATTTGTTTCAATGTGCCAGCTAGCTAGGTGCCATTCGAGAAATGCATGGAATAGCATCCGACCACTTTGGCTCTTTCTTGACATTATGATTCTTTTTGAATCAGTTGCAATAAAAAAAGAAGCCATTTTGTCTGGTGGTAAAATAATATATTCTGTCCATACGCCTTCCCATTCTAATTTCTAACATAGTTACATTTAATTTTCAGGTGCAGACCAAAATGAGTCGATGCAATATAGGCCAACCAAAATGAAGGCGCGGCGTAACTGTATACAATGTAATTGGTGAAAATAACCATGAAAGTACTATATGGAGATTGGAACTATACAAACCATGTTGTGTGTTATTTTTTTTCATTCGTATAATCATGCCATTTAGAATCTCTCATTTTATTGCTACATTCGGTATCACATGTCTTATTTTATTTAAAGTTATCTAATGGTGCCGCAGCAACGCGGCGGGGTATCATCTAGTTATCTAGTATATGAGATCTACCTAAATTAAAATCACCCCCAATTGTTGCAGGCCTATCCCAATTAAGGAACAATCCATGTAATTCTGATATAAAATCATTCTTTTTTTCCTCATAGGGATAGCCATATACAATAGTTATTCTAACCACCACATCCATGATTTTATTTCTAGCTACTACAATAACAGAGAAGTTTTTCACCTCCCAGGCTATAACATAAAATAGATGGTAAATGGTTCCAACACAGACTGTTTCCTAACACATTTAAGAAAAAAAATTGTTGAACTGTTGTCTCTTAGTTTCCTGGAATTCAATATAGTCGGCAGAATATTATCATCAATATACTTGTTCCTAGGGTGCTTGTCCCGTTTATTCCTAGTCACATAAATCCACACATTCTCACCCCTATCATCTAACTTATGATATGTATTATACTGATCAGGAGTTTGTGGAGATCCTACATCTACCTCATCTCTACCATTATGTCTAGAAGTAATAGTAGGGTTATCAGACTGACAAAACTCATATTAGAACTTATTGTTGTGAAGTGTATATGTGGATTGCCTAGCCCTTTCCATCAGTTTGGACTTTTGGTTCAAGTGGCTAGTGCATGAAGCTTAACATGGTATCAGAGCAAGGTTTCGAGTTCAAATCCTGGCTTTCACATGGTTTTCGCAATTAAGCCTAAAAATTGCTGTTGCCCCCCTCTTTAGCCACCGCTATTTCGGTGTGCTCTTCTTCTTTCACGTGTTGACTTTCTCTTCTCCCGTCACACGCGAGTGGGGGTGTTGTGAAGTGTATATGTGGATTGCCTAGCCCTTTCCATCAATTCGGACTTTTGGTTCAAGTGGCTAGTGCATGAAGCTTAACACTTATCACTATTGATCTGTACATTAATTTATACTCCAATTTTCTCAGACATATCAACAAATTCATCTACATGTAAAACATTAAAGGGGTTTGAATGGATTATACTGTACCTAACATTTTGTTGGCAACACCAAGATTAGCCAGGCCATTTTGTCACTGGCTCTTCTTTATATGAAAAATATACACATGATAACTTATGTAGTGGTTGCTTTGTTGTGCGCATCAGCACCCTCATGGTCTACACTTGTGTTTGACTTGCTTCATCGTACTCAGCCCACCGCCACTGGCAAAGTATACCTCTTTGTGGACAGGGCCGGCCCATAGGCCGGCCAGACGGTGCGACCGCACTGGGCCCCTAGGGGCCAGGGGCCCCAACTTTGGAACAGTGTTGCTTATGCATGTGAGATATAGGCAGATACATGGCCCATACAATGTTGCAGCCGGACACAAAAGAAGAATGAAAAACTCAACAATCTTTAAAGCCCCCAAGCCCACGCACGCGGCCCTAAGAAAAATATCACACGCCATAAACCAGTGAAAATCCGATAATTTCTCAAAAAAATAAGTGAAAACCCGACAGTTTTGTATCTTCATCGTTTGTCTGTACCGTACGTCTCCCATAAAAACTTAGCCGCATTTTCAAGTAAAAAAAATCGCTGGATTTTTGTGAGGTCGTGATTGTCCCGCGGTTTCCCCATGGTCGTGATTGCTATAGTGGAGGAAGTCCCATCAGTTTCATAGTGTGTCACCTTGAATTCCATCAACTTGCCTCCAAAAGTAGATGTTTTTGAGTACGTATTCATTTTTCTTACCCTAACCTCGCTCTTGAATAATTACTACTCTCTAAACAAAAGAATATATAGCTATTCGACAAAAGATTTAAAACGATTTTATAATTTTTTGTTTTTTGCTTGGCTCTAGAGATATTCAGTAGTCACGGGAGAAGATTATTTTGTTCAAGAATCCATAGATGCTTCAGTTTTTTGGTTCCGAATCGACCTTTAATATCTAAAATCGTCAATTTACGGATTTTGAAAGCAATTGATTCCGTCCGAATGTAAGAAAAAAATACTTTGCATTTTACGCATTTTGAAGATAGAAATTATCTGCACATGCCATATATTAAATAAAAGTTAATTTTGCAGATAAAATTTGAGTATTTGTATAGAGGAAGGGCCCAAAAATTTCTTTTGCACCAGGGCCCCCAATTTGTATGGACCGGCCCTGTTTGTGGAGCTCCCAGTGCCACAGGATAGCGACGGCCACCGATTCCCGGACCGCCTCCCGCACCGCAGCAGCGCTGCCCCCGCAACCCACGAGCGCCGCTTCCGTCAAGACTCCTCTTTGCCTACGATTTTGATCGACGCCATATAACGGCAGATCGGGTATTTCGCCTTTCCTATATTAATTAATTAATCCACACATTTTCTGAAACGATATGTAAATCCACATGATGACCCTGAAATTTACCCGGAAATCCGTTCAGTTCAAACGACCCTATGCAGGTTAATCCCCTCCCGTGATGTTTCAACAGATTGAAGCGAAATATCGGATAGGGATCTGGAACAAACGAACAGATAGAATCCATGTCATCAATCCCCTCCTTTGGAAGGGCGTTAGTTTTCATCTCCGTAAAACTCTTTCCTTTCCCGGTGGGCGGCGGGTGGTTTAGCTGAGGGCGGCGGATCTCCGTCGGTGCCTTGCTGTGCTTCATTCCTCCTCTCTTCCTGCATCCGTCTAGTGAACCCCGCTGAGACGGTCGAAGATGGGCGGCTGCTGCTGCTGCTTCCCCTCTAAACCTCGCAGGGAGAACCCAATGCACCCGGCCGCAGAGCCGCTCATCCCGGGGAAGCCGAATCACGCCCCTCCCCACCATCAGCCGCCCCCGGTGATCGCCTCCACTGACGAGGTCGAGCTCTCTTTCCTTTTCGTCCTTGGGATCTGCTTGATGCGATAGGATCAGACAGTATAGGTTCAGAACTACGGTTTGATTCTACCAAGATGCATCTGACTGTGGTTGCCGGTGACTGATATTTGCAGGGTAAGGGTAAAGACGCCGTCGTGCGCCTCAAGACCGGCTTCGAGCGTTTCAAGACGAATATTTTTGAGTACGTTCTGACGTCCAAAGAATTGTGTGGATGTGTTCAATTTAGATTTGTGCTGAATTTAACTTGTTATTTTGTGGTGTTAATCGCTACTTGGCAGCAAGAATCCGAAGCTGTTTGAACCGCTTAAGAAGGACCAGTCCCCCAAGGTATGTTCAATCAAACTGATGCATGGTAAAAGAACACCTCTGTTTTTCGATGTGCCCATTGAGTGCACTCTGTATGTTGTCTCTACCGAGCTGGTAGCTCTGCAGCTTGTGAAATTTCTTAGTAGTAGAAAACTTGGAATTTGATCCAAGGCTGTATACGTGGATACTGCTGTTGATACCATGGGAATCAGATACCTAAGCAGGCCTTGAAGAATGCGGCGGTGTGCATGAAAATCAAACATACTACATAAACCAGTCAGATATGAAACATGACTACAAAGCAATATTCTGTAGCTGTTAGAAAATAGCAACCCCGTATATCAATTCCTCATTGGTGACATTGCTATTTGGGCCTAGGCTGTGCTTGACCATCATGATTCACTCTCGGGCTACCTATGTTTTGGTATAAGGCTGATGTGCATGTGTGCTGGTAGCCTACAACACTTAATTCGTTCTTGCTTGCAGTACATGGTGTTTGCATGCGCTGACTCACGAGTGTGCCCAACATTAACCCTCGGACTGAAGCCAGGCGAGGCCTTCACTGTTCGGAATGTTGCCGCCATGATTCCTGCCTACCAAAAGGTTCTTTATTCTCTACATTTATTTATTTATGTATTGTCATGGACTATTTGTAACATTGTTATGTGTATTTGAGATGTATACTGAGCTGGACATCTGCTTGTTTGTTGCAGACCAGGCACTGCAGCATTGGGTCAGCCATCGAGTTTGCCGTGGTTGTCCTCAAGGTAGTTTCTTCATTGTGATTTTAATATCCTTCCGAACAAAGACACCAAAGCTCAATTTTGTTGAGGAATACAACTGGCTCATGTAGTTTTGCAATTTAAATATTTATGCTATGTGACAAGATTGATTACTTCTAAATTAGTAGTCAATCTGGTAATGACTTCATGCCTTCAATCTTTCGTTTGAAAAAACCATGTACTACAAGCAAAAAACATTGGGCTAACCTGTGTATTTGGGCACACGTTGGGCGGTTGTTTCATGTAGCCTTTCTAATTTGTCCTAGATATGATCCAATAAAATAAAGACTTTTTTTTTCTCTCTCCTTGAGTTCATGTATGCTCTTCTTAAGAGAAATAGGCTCCCTTTTATGGGCATATATCGTGTCAAATGCAAATGATGTTATTGGTGTTGTGTCGGGGCCAAGCTAGAAAAGGTGAAGTGATGTGCTCAGAGAAGAGGAACTCTCATTAGAGGGGAAATGTATGATATCTCTCATTTAGGGGAAACTGTATGATCTCTCTCATTAGGGAATAAATATACGTTCCCTTATAGCCTCCCTCAAGTTAATATGTGTGCAATAGCCATTCTACTCAGTCAAAGTATCATCCGGACAGTTTATGAAGTTCATAATGTGTCTAATGATTCTAATATGGAAAAAGGACTGTTTCAGATTATAGTTTATCGTTCGGAGTTGGTATGGTCTGTAGAACTCCATTAGTTGTATGTTACTCAGCCGAAAGGGATACACTGCATATTTTGTACTTGCGCTTGCTACCAATTATAAAAGTCGGTATATTTTCCATGAAAACCACAAGTTCATCTACATCCATCTGGCAGGTTGAGTACATTGTTGTGATTGGTCACAGCCGCTGTGCTGGAATTAGGGAGCTACTCTCACTGAAGGACAAAGGGCCTAACGCCTAGTAAGTAAATGTCTCCATGCTTATTATGCACCAAAAACAAACCATATATACGCAAGGGTCCAGATAAGGGGTTGTCTGGATCAGTGAAGTGAAAACATGGATTCAGTGTTAATTTGTCCTCCCACACTTTTTTATTGAGTTTCATGGTTTGTTTTGTTACGTAGCCACTTCATCGAGGACTGGGTGAAGATCGGTATGAATGCCAAGAACAAGGTTCAGAGAGAAAATAGGTTGTTGCCTTTTGACGACCAGTGCACTGTACTTGAAAAGGTACAATTGCTTAAAACATTCCATTTCTTGTTAAGCAGAACTGTGGGTCAATTGTTCAAAACTGGTTTCCCTCATCTAACTATCCTTTGGGCACTCCTCGTCTGTAGTTAACTAACCATTCCATAGCCGGATAAGTACTGATTCTGCATTCGTGAATGGTGTGCAGGAGGCTGTCAATGTGTCCCTTAGAAATCTGGACTCCTACCCATTCGTCAAGGATAGAATGAGAAAGGGCACACTGCATTTGATTGGTGCACGCTACGACTTCGTCCACGGCAGCTTCGAGACATGGGAACTCTGAAATCAGATACTGCAGAAATGGTTAGCTAGTTGCATATATCTGAAGCTATTGCTCGGTTTACATTCTGCGGGGTTCTTGTTTACAGAGGGAGAGCCGCCTATCCACGGTTCATTGGTTGTGAACTGTAACAAGAACACCTGTTCAGCAGTTAGGAGTTTCTGACGCCTAGTCCCGTCGATGATTAAATTGTGATAGGCTGTTTGAATGCTTGTCCAGTAAGGGAGAAATGTTGCAATGTATGCTTAGGCTGGTCATAGTGCATATTATCATATACTAGTATCATGTATATGATACTTGTCTATGATACTATCTCTATAGTGGGTGGTATTATAGAGTAGTATCATAAACTTCCAAATTTATTGTTTTGTAGAATCTCAATGTAAATCTACGTACAAGATTTATTTGTCATTTACTTTTCTCGTAACGTGCGTTATGATGCAGTATCTGGAAATTCAATTCGGCTCCCGGATGCGTATGCTCCCTCTACCAAAAAATCATATTTTGAAATGTTGAAAAATTTGGACAAAAAATTCTAGATGTACATCTCCATAATATATGAATGTTTATATATGAATGTTTGTCAAGTTTCACGAAAAACCAATATTTTTTGTGATCTATGTAAAAAGGAGAAAGTTTATCTTGTGAAAAGCATTATTTTTAGCACTGAATTTTGTCTTTTTTACACACATCACATGATAAGTCGTTTTTTTATGAAACGACTTTGTAAGCGTGTAGCACGTAAAGATGTATGTGCGGATTTTTTGTTTGAATTTTTTTGAAATTTAAAACATGTGTAAGATGCATTTCAAAATATAGGGAGCATATGCACCCATGTTCCAAAACATCACTCCCTGCAATATCCACCTATGTTAATTAGATGCCACATCATCATTTTTGTGGCCTAAGGCTAGTCATAGTGGGGAGTAACTTAGACTAGTAACATGACATATGTTACTAGTCTAAGTTACTACCTCCATAGTGGGTAGTAACTTACATGTGGTGTCATGCATTGTGTCATTTACTATGGTGTAGACTCAACTTGTCTTGGGGTGTGTGATGTTATGGTAATATAGCTAGTTACTACCACATCACTCTCTTTTTTCATTCATTGCCATGCCATGTCACCAAAATGCCTTGAGTTGTGTGATGTTACTAGCTAAGTTACTCCCTCCTCGAAATAGGCTTGCGCCCCGCTATATTAATATAGCAAACGACCCGATACAACGAACGCGCTGGGGCCGCAGCACAACCAAGCCCAAAAGAAAAGAAAAAGAAAGGAAAGAAGAAAAAATGCCGACACCGACAGATCGACGAAAACGAAGATGACCCGCAACCGCTGCGCCCTCCGGAGAAGTACCACCACGCTCCTAGCACGCCGAGGCACCGCATACCAAGCAACACCTTCACCAAGGAGACGACGATGACGCCGCCGTTGCCCGGACTAGTCCTAGGGTTTCCCCGGTATGCGGAGGGGATTGGGGAGGAGGTACACCCGACGCCCTTCAGGAAGGAAAGGTGACACCCGTAGGCGTCACCGCGTCGGTGTCGAGCATGCCGACAGGGATTTCTCCCGACCACCAAACCGACCACCCCAGACGCTCCGACGTGCTCCACCTAACCTGCCGCCCACCCGCACACGCCACCACGGTCTTGTAGCCATCCTCGCCGCCTAACTGTGGTCACCGGAGCAAGGCCTAGACGAAGAAAAGGGATGCAGCGGGGACGGGGGTAGCAGCACCGCAGCCACGCGGGAGGGAACTGCCTCCACCGCTTTCGCGGTAGCCGACCGGACGAGGCTACGAGGCGGACCAGTGCCTCGAACCGGCCCGGCCGGACCCAAAAGGGCCCGTAAAGCCCCGCCGGTACGCTGCAGCTGGCCGGCCGGAGTGCCGCCGCCGCCCACCCACCGCCGCCCTGTCTTCTCTTCCTCCGGGGAGCGCCGCCGGCGTGCCAAAAGCGAGCCACCGCCGTGCCCCTCCGGGCCCCGCCCGGGCCCGGATCCGGGCCGAGCGGCCCCGCCATGGCGCCGCCCGTGCGGCTCCGCCGCCAACGGCCGCGCCGCCACCCCTCCTCCCACCCGACGTGGGGATCTCACCCCGCCACGCCGGACCGCCGCCGGCCGAGGAGCACCTCCCGGCCGCACCTACCCCGCGCAGGCGCCGCGCCGAGAGGGGAAAGAAGAGGGGCCACCGCCGCCGGCGCCGCCCGGGCCTTGCCCGGCGACGCACGCCGACGACGGCGGAGGAGAAGGGGAGGAGGGGGGAGCTGGACGAGGGGGAGTGGCGGCGCGGCCCCGTCGCCCGCGGGGGACGACGCGGTCGCGAGAGCGTTTTTTCAGGAGGAGGATCTGTACATACCCCTCCCCTTTCGCTAAGTTACTCCCACTATGAGCAGTCTAAAATACATGATACTACCTATGATACTACCACTATGATCAGCCTTAAGGACTAGGCATGTATTGGAGGAGGCGCAGGGATGCCAAGGGTACCAATAATCCATGTACCAGCGGGTAAAAAATCAAGAGTTTGGTCACTACATTTTTCCGAGATAAGCACATTGGTTAGTGCTCAATGTGAAAACCTGACACAACTTCCAAAACTCACCATTATGAGCGTTTTAGGCTCTGTTTGTTTGGGCTTCTGCTTTTAGGGTCCAAAAGCAGAAGCCCAAACAAACATCACGAAATAGGAAAGCACTGTGGAGAAGCGCTGGGCGGAAAATGAACTGCAAGGCTGCAAGCATGGTGCGAACTGCTTCCCGAGCTTTGCACAGCTTCCTGAGTTGCTCCAGACCAAAGTGTCCCGTGTGGTTCAGACTATTTACAAAAGATATGCTATCCGATATAAGCACATCCCATTGTTCCAATCCCAGCAGCCCCGACCATTTTCCCCCTCCTCCCCGTCCCAAGCCATCGCTGGCTAGAGTTGGGCTTCACTGCCCAGGCTGCCGCCGCTGTTCCCCACCGACGACATGCAAGAGCCCCGCCCGACACTGCTCCGTTCCGGACCTCCCGCCGTTCGCGCCGTCCCGAATCGACTGGGCGGACCATGGGTACCCATCAGCCGCCGGCGAGAGGAGCTGTTCGAGCGCCACCTCACCCTTTTTCTAGCGGAGCTCGTCCACCTCCGCTTCCCAGTTTCTTGCGGAGCTCGTCTGATGGCCTACCGTCAAGGGGCGTCTCCTGGATCTGTACGAGGCAGGAGGCACCATTTCCCGATTCCTGTTTGAGGAAGAGAATGAATATGCATATCCTGTTTGTCGCGAAGGCTTATGCCATCCGGCTTTCACCGATAGCGCACCGCACGATCAGTAGAGCACAATCTGCCTTCATCAAAGGTATGAGTATCCATGAAGGAGTTGTATCTCTTAAGAGATCATTCATGAGACCAAAGCAAGGACACTTCGGGGAGTCTTCCTGAAGCTGGATTTTGAAAAAGCCTATGACAGAGTGGACTAAGGCTTTCTTTGGGAGGTCCTGCTCCGCAAAGGCTTCGATCCCGATTGGGTTCATAGGGCGATGGGTCTGGTCTTGGGGGGCCAGACGGCCATTGCCATCAACGGAGAAGTAGGTAACTTCTTTAGGAATGGGCGAGGGGTGCGTCAGGGAGACCCCCTCTCTCCAATCCTTTTTGACTTTGCAGTCGATGCCCTGGATGTTATCCTAGACGCGGCAAAGGCTGCAGGGCACATTTCCAGGGTGATTTCTCATCTCATCCGGGGGGGGGTGACACATCTTCAGTATGTGGATGATACTATCATCATGGTCCAACCCGATGACTTAGGCCTAATCAACCTTAAGTTCCTTCTCTTGTGTTTTGAAAGCATGTCGGGTGCTATGCATCAACTTTCACAAGAGCGAGGTGATGGTTTTGGGGACCTCACCTAAGGAACAACAGAGGATTGCTAACATCCTTAATTGTAAATTGGGAACCTTCCCGTTCACATACCTAGGGTTACCAATTGGGGATCGAGCCTTGACGGCCTCGGACTGGGACCCGCTGGGGCTGAAGGTTGCGAAGCGGGCTGACCCGTGGATGGGCAAGTTCTTGTCCTCTGCTGCGAGACTGATTCTGATCAATGCTTGCCTGTCCAACCTCCCGATGCACGCCATGGGGGTGTGCTTGCTGGGAAAAGGGGTGCACCAGGTGTTCAATAAACACCGTGCCAGATTCTTCTGGGAAGCTAATGGCACAAAGAGGAAATACCACTGGGTGCGCTGGGACGCGATGTGTAAACCCAAGTCTTTAAGGGGACTCGGGATTGTAGACACTCAGCTCATGAACATTTGCTTGATGGCTAAATGGATCTGGAAGCTATATGCCGGTGAACAGGGCCTATGGGTAGAAGAACGAAAGACCTGTTGGTTGACGCGCACAGGAACGGCTCACAATTCTGGAACTCTATCCAGAAGGTGAAATCAGTGTTTTGCTTGGGGGCAAAGCACCAGGTCTGAAATGGTACTTCCACTAGACTGTGGTGGGATTGGTGGTAGGGGTCGGGGCCCCTCAAGGATCGTTTCCCATCCCTGTTCGCGCTGGCGGTGGACCAAGACTGCTCGATCGCTAGCGCGAATGTTGATGGAAGGTGGGTGATCCCCTTTCGTCAGGCGCTGGGAAAAGCAGACTTGGGGAGTTGGGACGAGCTCCTGAGGGAGATTGGGGTCTTCCAGCCCTCTCAGGACCCCGGACATCATCTCCTGGGCCCTGGAAGCATCCGGAAAGTTCTGTATCCGCTCCCTGTACAAGAAGCTTTGCCAGGGAACCCCGAGGAGGCACTATACCATGTTGTGGCAGATCCGCGTCCCTCTCAAGATCCGGGTGTTCCTTTGGCAGCTGGCTCGGAAATGCCTTCCGTCCAGCGATAACATCCGCCACAGGTGTGGCCCACCCACGGGCAGATGTGCTCTGTGTGATGAGTGGGAGGACACTAACCACATCTTCTTCACCTGCTCTCTAGCGAAGTTTATGTGGAGTGCAGTCCGGGAGCTTTTGTATTGCTCCTGGAACCCCTCTTGTGCGGCTGACGTCTGTAGATTCCTAGATTCGAGGACGGGGCAGACTAAGCGCGTGTTCTGGATTTGTTGTTCGGCCCTTCTTTGGGCTCTGTGGAATACTAGGAACAAATTTACCATTGAGGGCAAATTCCCCACGCAGCCGGCTGATGTTCTATATAAAATGTACATGTATATCCAGGTGTGGAGGCCAGTGGCTAGGAGGGGCGATCGTGGATCTCTGGAGATGACGGCAGACTGGATTAAAGCGCTTCACGCTACAGTTCGGGAGGGACCACCATCATCGTGATCTTTCTATGTCCCTTGTACCCGTAGTATGTGTCGCCTATGTAGTTGGGGCTACCAGGTGGTTCTTGCTTGTAACTATGCGGATCTTGTGTGTCGGGTAGGGCGGAGGCCCCTTCCTGGTTCTTGTTTGTGTGGGTGAGTTGCACCAGTGTGCATGTGTTGATGACTTTGATGGGTGCCGTTGTGGCTTTATTAAGTTAATTAAAGCAGGGCTCAACTTGAGCCTGCCGTCTTTTGAATAGTAGTGGCATGCGCCGTATTTCCTAATTCGTTATATTGGCTACAACTGCAGATTGTTTGTTAGTGGAATCTTACCAATTGTTCAATTCGGACGGTACATTAAAGCAGAATGGAAATAGCTCACATATTAGTTAGTGAAAAAAAATTGGTGGCTAAAATTCATTTTGATGCCGGATTTTGTAGTTTATAAATGTTTGTGATGGAAATTCGTGGTAGCAGGGAGAAGTCTTGTAATATAATAGCCTTGACAACTTCAACTTATAAGCAAAAAAGCCAAAATAAATTCTAACCAATCGCTCTACAAAATGTATTTTCAAACATATTAGCAAAAAATGGTAGATTGAGATAATTCACCTTATAAATACGCCAATTTTATAATAAAATAGTCATAAATACCTAAATTGTTTTAAATAAACATTTATATAACATCTTAAACACTCAGGGGCATTCCAGACATTTCACTCCTAAAACCTACAACAGCAGCTATGAAAAGTGTTTCAACCAAACATCAAATATCTATTTCAAACAGCTGCTTCTCACAGTTGCTTTCCCACAGCCCACCAGCTACAGCTGCTTCTCAACAGCTGCAGTCCAAACAAACAGAACCTTAGTCACAAACTCGCTCAAAAGAGGTTTTTTTGGGTCCACATGGCGTACGGGGCACGTGAGAGGGAGTAGGTGTTGCAATTTGCATCACCCACCTTGGGAGAATAGTAGGAGGGGTTATCTGCAAAAACCTTGAAGCGGTAAAATTATCACCTGAATTGTGTTGGACACAAAATTCCGAAATCAAAGCAATCCCTAACCCTAGAGCTGCCCAGCTTGTCGTCGTCCTCCATGGCCACTTTGGAGCTGGTTCGTGATCATACCTTCACATAATGGTGAGTTTCATGATGGGTTTTTGCAAATATAGCACAAGGCCCATTCTCATACCTCTTGGTTGACATTGCGGGACCGTTTTGTTCCACGACATTTAAGTTTTCTCGTGGTTGGACCGGTGGCCTGCTTGGCTTTCGCCGGTTGGACTACGGGTTTCCCAATTTTACCGATTCACTTGTGTACCTGATCTGTACATGATATAAACCAGTGGAGATGTCACGAGTGGTTTTTCCATCGAACCTTTGGTCCGGTTTTTTACAACCAGATTGTAGGGTAGTATAAGCTTAACGGGCGGTAAGGGGATCTCTAGCTGGTCCCGATTTAGAGAAGTAAAAAAAATCATTTCTCCTGTAAACCGCACCTAGCCAATCCTCAAACCATTTAGAAGAGTATAGTTTTTACTCCTCGCGTCAGCGGGCACTCAAATATACTCGGTCGAGGCCTCTCTAGAGAAAAATTTCGCCTCTCCCCATGGTGCTAACGCTCTCCTCTATCTGCACTGCATCAACGTCAACGACCACAAATTGCCTCCACCGACACCCCACAGCCTCCCCTGCCCTCCCGCCATACTCTGTTTGGCTCGCCTATTGCTGCCATCGCTAGAATAGAGTTGTAGCTCCGCAGCTGCCGCCGAGTTGATCTGTTCCAAAATGGAGCTACTCTGATTTAGGTTTGCTGGAAAATGTATCCAGCGGAGGATGGAGATGTCGTTGCATGCTCGAGCTGAGCTAGGCGGCACCGGAATCGAGGGAGGCTGGCGAAATCCTGACCACAGGTCTTTGGCCACGGCAAGCTTGGTGTGCGATAGGAGACCAAGGTTGGAGTCAAATCTTCGTCCTCCGAGTCCCTCCGTCGACTATCGTCCACCTTGTAGTCACGCTGACCTTCTGACAACTTCAGCAATAGCTCAACCCCGCAATCCGACCCTCTCACCTCCTCCGTCCTCCAAGTGTTTGATAAATTGACTAGGTGAGTTTTGTTTGTGCTATTTTAATTTTGTTTTACTTTTTTCAATCAAATTCAACCTAGTCATTTTTCTGTAGTGTAGATGAAGAGGTTAAGAAAGATGATCTTCGATGATTCTTCGTAGACTGGGGAGGAAGAAGACGACGATGAGGTCAAAATGGCCATGGTCGTGATATTAAACGAAAAAATCCAGCGGCCGAGACAAGGATGACATTTCGGTTGTTTGTACATCAATCGAGATAGACGTAGGGTCATGCCAAGCTTATGAGAGATTACTTCAACCCGGATACAACCTATCACGAGAAAAAAAATGATGGCGATTTTGCACGCAAGACTCTCTTCCCCACTATTGCAAAAGCCATGAAGAAACATGATGATTGGTTTAATTTGAGGTGGAGTGCATCGGGGGAGATCAGTGCGAGCCCATTGACCAAGTGTGTTGTAGATGTTTAAGTTCTTGCATATGGGTGTTCAGACGACGTCATTGGCAACTATGTCTACACGGGGTAAGATACAATCTTGGAGGCTGTTCGAAGATACACACCTGCCATAATTGAGATCTTTGGATCAGAGTACTTGAAGGCACCCACCGATGAAGACATGGAGAGACTCTTGGGTCCTCCAGGATGAAAATGTCGGAGGCCACTGCAAAGATGAAACATTCATTCTTAAGGTTGTTGAATCCAAGGATTTGTAGATTTGTCATTCTTTTTTTTTTGTTCAATGTGATGCCATGTATTTTCAGTTGCTCTCATCTGCAAGATTTGAGCATTGATGGCTACTCTACAATACTTCATAGTTCTGCTCTTTACTTCATTTGAATCATTCATGGTATTCACTTCATTTGAACCCTATCATGTGTTTGATGTTGAATAATTTGATTTGTAAACTTTCATAATCATGTTATTTGCTTCATTTGAACCTTTGATGTGTTTGTCTAGTTTGGTTTTAAAAAAATTAAGGAGTTAAGGGACCGGCAAGAAACCGCTTTTATTTAGAGAACCACGTATAAAGAGTTAAAAAAAATTACCTGAAATCATAGGGGCGGGCACGTGCCAGATGAACGTCTTGGGCACACGTATTAGGCGACAACCTGCTGCATCCGGCTGTCACAAAAATAGTAGGCTAGCTGATACCAAGTGTCGTTTTTTTTTAAAAATGTAACTCTTGAACCGTGTGGAGAAATTACAATTCGTTTTCACTTCTAAAATCTCCACGACGAGAGCTTCGAAACTAGACCACATCTTCATATGTTTCAATGAATTTTTTTAACAAGCAACTTTAATACGCGACAGAACAACTTTATTATGCAGCAAAACAACTTTCGTTTACGACAAAGTAACTTTGATGTGCAACGAAGATGTACACTTGTTGGTACACGAAGGCACAACTTTGGTACTCGACAACAATTTTGGTATCCATCGGAGCAATTTTAATGTGTGACGAAGCAACTTAAGTACCCTGCAGAGCAACATTGGTACCGGGTGACGTAGTTTTCGAATCCTGCAGAGCAACTTTGGCGCCCGACCGAGCAAATTAATATCATGCAGAGCAACTTTGGTACTCGACAAAGCAAATTTGGTTTGTGACGGCCCAATTTTGGCATCTAGCGAAGCAACTTTGGTGCCCACCGAATAAATTTTGATAGATGGCTGAGCAACTTTGGCGTCCAGTGATGCAATTTTTTTTGTGAATGTAGATTTACGCCGTGCAGCAAAGTTGCTTCGTCCAGCACTAAAGTTGCATCATCTCTTATTATAATTGCTTTGTCGCACGTAGAAGTTGCTGTAGAAAAAACTTTATCAAATTACATAGAAATGAGATCTAGTTTTGAAGAGCTCATCGCAAGAAATTCAAAAATGAAAGCGGATCCTAATTTCGACATCTGGTGCAAAAGTTATATAATTTTGAATATTTAAAAAGGAAAATTAATGCGCATGATGTCATCGCAGTGCATGTGCTACAATCACTGGGCGTTCACACTGACAAAGCTACCATGCTTTCTTTTTTATACGTCCGCTCAAATGCACCAAGAGGTACACGCGGCCGCCCGCTAGACGGGTCCAAAAAATTAATAAGCTAGAGATAATGGCCCCTAAAACGCTGGAGCTTTTATGCTAAATATCCGGACAACACAATAACAGGGTGACGCTAAATCAAGCAGGATGACGCCTAGCTATGGGTGATTGCTAGCATGCGGAATGCAGATTTTACGGCTAAATTAGAGGCGCCTCGTCCCTAGCGTTTTGTTTCTCTGCCCTCCGGCCTCACGCTCTTCCCTGAGTTCCCTCCATGCCTTCCGTTCCCTCCTCCCAATGCCGCCGCCGCACCCGGCCACCGCTACGGCGCATTCTGCTGGGTCGTCGCGTCGGCGTCCCCGGTGTCGCGGCGGGATGATATCCGCCTACTGCTGCCGTGTCGCGGCCCTTACTTCCCTACTCGCCGCGGCTGCCGCCACTGCGTTCCTCACCTTCTCCCTCCCATCATCCCCAAGCGTGTCCACCATGAAGTACAAGAAAGAATTGTCCGTCGCGAGCTCCCCACCGCCGCCGCATCCAGGGTCACCTCCTCCACCGTCGCTGTCCCTTCCAACACCAGCTACGCTGGCTCCTCCGCCACCGTCCTCGGCAAGGCCTAGAAAACGAGAGGTACAGTACAACTTTGGTGATGGAAACTGGAAACAACAGCAATCTTGTTGATTTCCTCTGTGCGTTGTTGACCAGCCGTCGTATTGGAGGATGGCGCCAGATGACGCGCTACGGTACGCCAAGAAGGAGATAATGGCCGCCGAGCCGGTTGTCGACGACCCCGACCTGCACGCGCCTCTCTTCAAGAACGTCTCCCAATTCAAGAGGTAACGCACATATATAGGCTCGTGGCCTCAACATTTCTACAACTTTTTGTCTAGATTATCATAACGTACTAGTACTAATTCGGTGCAGTGGCTAAACGCGTAGCGAAATGTGATCATCATCCAGGAGCTACGAACTGATGGAACGGATACTCAAAGTTTACATTTACCAGGACGGCCGGCGGCCCATCTTCCACACCCCTCCCCTCAGCGGCATCTACGCGTCCGAGGGCTGGTTCATGAAGCTCCTCAAGGAGAGCCGCCGCTTCGTCGTCGCCGACGCCGCCAGGGCGCACCTCTTCTACCTGCCCTACAGCTCGCAGCACCTAAGGCTCTCGCTCTACGTACCGGAATCGCATAACCTGCGGCCCCTATCCGTCTACCTGAGAAACTTCGTCAAGGGCCTCGCCGCCAAGTACCCGTTCTGGAACCGCACTAGAGGCGCCGATCATTTCCTCGTCGCCTGCCACGATTGGGTAAATCATCATGTTCAATCCAACCATCTGGATATACCTGGACGTAAGACTTTGGTTTGATTCTGAATTTACTTGCAGGGACCTTACACGACCACGGCGCACCGCGACCTCCGCAAGAACAGCATCAAGGCGCTCTGCAACGCCGACAGCTCGGAGGGGATCTTCGTCCCCGGGAAGGACGTGTCTCTCCCGGAGACGACCATCAGGACGCCGAAGCGGCCCCTCCGGTACGTCGGCGGGCTCCCGGTCTCCCGGCGGCGCATCCTCGCCTTCTTCGCCGGCAACGTGCACGGCAGGGTGAGACCGATCCTCCTCCGGCACTGGGGCGACGGGCACGACGACGACATGAGGGTGTACGCGCTGCTCCCCGGCAGGGTGTCCAGGAGGATGAACTACATCCAGCACATGAAGAACAGCAGGTTCTGCCTGTGCCCCATGGGGTACGAGGTGAACAGCCCCAGGATCGTGGAGGCCCTCTACTACGAGTGCGTGCCGGTGATCATCGCAGACAACTTCGTGCTCCCCTTGAGCGACGTGCTGGACTGGACCGCCTTCTCGGTGGTGGTCGCCGAGAAGGACATACCGGACCTGAAGAAGATACTACAGGGGATCTCGCTCCGGAGGTACGTGGCCATGCACGACTGCGTCAAGAGGCTGCAGAGGCACTTCTTGTGGCACGAAAGGCCCATCAGGTATGATCTCTTCCACATGATCCTGCACTCCATTTGGCTCAGCAGAGTGAACCATGTGGAGCTTCACGAGTGAAAGATCATGTCCATGTACTTGTATGGCAGTCGACTTGTGCATTTGTACATGTAAGATTGGTCGGAAAAGAAAATTGTACATGTAAGTTGTATATATACTAAATATATAGAACATGTTCCGTGAGTTGGCCACTCAACACAACCTTCTTCACAAGATTAGAGGAAGAGGAACCGTTTTCCGCACTTCTTTATATGCAGACGTTGCGGCCGTCTTCATGCTCCCCTTAAAGGAGGACATCCTAAACCTCTCCGCCATTCTTGACTATTTCGGTGAAGCGACCGGTCTTCATACTAACTTCCAAAAAAGCTCGGTCATTCCAATACATTGCCATGAAGTCGATCTTGATGATGTTCTTGGGGGATTGCCGGTCATCCGCACGTCCTTTCCTATCAAATACTTGGGGCTCCCTCTTTCGGTTTGGGAACTTAAAAGAGTGGACTTCCAACCTCTTGAGGACAAAATGGCCGGCAAGCTTGTCACTTGGGATGGTAAGAACATCAATACGGCTGGTAGAGGAGCCCTTATCAAGTCCGTCCTCACCTCCCAAGCTATTTTCCATCTCACTCCTCTTAGACTTCCACCGGGGTGTGTGGCTTCCATGAACAAGATTGAACGAGCTTTTCTTTGGGCTGGAACAAAGGAGATCACCGGAGGAAAATGCAAGTTAAATTGGGAGGCGGTTTGTAGGCCGAAAAGCCTTGGAGGCTTAGGCATCCTCCACATTGACAAATTTGCGAGGGCTCTTCGCTTAAGGTGGCCTTGGTATGAATGGAGGCACCCAACCAAGCTTTGGGTGGGAATGGGCAACCCATGTGACGAGGTTGACATGGACCTCTTCTATGCTTCAACTTCTATCTCCATTGGGAATGACAAGATTGCTAGTTTTTGGGAATCTCCTTGGCTCAATGACACGAAGCCCAAAGACATAGCTCCGCTTATATATGAAGCTTCTACTAGGAAGAGATGGAAGGTAAACCAAGCGTTGACGGATCATGCTTGGGTTAAAAAAATCAAGATGGACAGAAACCTCACCATCCAACATTTGCATGAGTACATTCGGCTATGGACTCTTCTCCGAGACATTCATCTCAATGAGCTTCTTGAGGACACTATCACTTGGACCACCACCGAAAATGGAGAGTACTCCACGGCCGCGGCTTACAAAGCACAATTCTTCGGCGCCGTGACTACCAACATGAACCGATTGGTTTGGAAGGCTTGGGCCCCCCCAAAGATCAAGTTCTTCGCTTGGTTGGCCCTCCATAATAGGCTTTGGACGGCGGACTGGCTAGCGAGGAGGGGTAGAACAAATTGCGGTCGGTGTCCGCTTTGCAACCAAACTCAAGAGACGGCGGCACACCTTCTCTCCCACTGCCGCTACTCCAAGCGCCTTTGGGGGATGGTGAAAAGTTGGATTGGCATTCCTTCCATCCACCTCGATGTGTGGACGGACGATCTCACCCTTGAGGGTTGGTGGTCCAAGTTGTTGAATGAGGCTTCGGACAATCGTAAGGCCTTGTTCTCCATTATCTTGCTTGTTAGTTGGACCATTTGGAAGGAGCAGAATGCTAGAATTTTCAACCATAAGTCCGCACCAACTGCCGCCCTCCTCAACATCATCAAATCCGAAGTGAAGCTTTGGGTTGCCGCGGGTGCAAAGTGTTTGAGTTTTGTAATAACGGGAGAGTAATCCATTAGCTTTCTTTCGAGTGTTTTTCCTTTGTGAACCTTCAGTCTTGTCTAAACTCTTCCCCTTAATTAATGAATAGTGGCAAATCTTTTGCCACTCGTTTCAAAAAAAAAAAGTAAGCCTGTGCATCACCAATTCACCATTCTGTACAGTGACAAGTAGTCGATTGCAAATGAATTAGTACACATGATACAGGGACGACTTTGAGACAATTCTTCTGAGTTTCGATAAACTTGATTAGAGCACTATATCAGGACTTTAGGAGATGCTTTACCTCTTTACAAGGGATTCCATGACGTGTCAGTCTGGGGTCAGAACAGAACGTATATTTTGGCGCAACATAAACTGCAAAATTTACATGAAGAACACCTCTATTTTGTTACTCTATCAGATCTATGACCAAAAAGGGATGAACCCTATCAGATCTTAGACCAAAGAGATGAACCCTATCAAATCTTAGACCATGCTGAAAAGATTAGCCGTGGAGATGAGAGAGCTTGCAGCAAGCGCGATGAACCCAAGGAAGGACAGCCACATTGCGCTGGTGATCTTCTTGTTGAACGCATCCTGGCCAAAGCTCGACACCCAGAGATTGTTGCGCGACGCGGCAGCCGACGATGCAGACATCAGGAGGTACGCCAAGACCTGCAGCAGAACAGGAAAATGAAACGAAATCGCCAAGCAAGTGCTCAGATTGATCGCCGTGGACGTTTCGCTTGGCACTTGCCTGGTCAAGGAACAGGCTGAAGTAGTAGCTTGACATGCTCCGGTAAGCAAACCTCGCCGCAACCAGACGGCGGATCTCACCGAGCGCTTGCGCTATCGAGTAGATGCAGACGATGACGTTCACCGCGAGCGCATACCTGACATGCATTTGTGAATAACAGAGATTAGTTTTCCTTCAGAAGACGGATACTAGAAGCCAAGAACTCTATTTACAGAAGGTCAGGATAAAGGATTCATGGCGTGCAGTAGTGCTGGCTACTGAGCAATTGCCCGGCCTGTTTGGGTGTTATTATTCTGAACATATACCAGGAGCGGCGTCGCATTCAGTTTTAAGCTGGTTATAGTGGTAAGTATCATGTAGTACTATCATGCATATGATACTACGACATGATATTATCTCTATAGTGGGTAATATCATGGAGTAGTATCATAGTCATGCTATATTTATTGTTTTTTAGAATCTAAATGCAAATTTGTGTGGAGTACAAGATTTGTTTAGCATTAATTTTTCTCGTTGTTTACGCTATGATACGGTATCTACCTATGTTACTCTAATCTTCTCCCTTCTCTTTAATTAGCTACCACATCAGTATTTTTGTGGGACCAACATGCATGATATTAGCTATGATACTATCACTATGGCTAGCCTTAGCACAATACGCTGTCACATTTGAAGCACAATTGGTATGCATTATATCTCGGTGAAAATACATTGTTTTGTGCCGCACGTCCTTTGTACTTTAGTGATTCTATTCTATTTGTAGGACCAGGACCAGGACCATGCTTAACTTAATCTCAATGATAGTATATCCTAAGTTATTGCCTTCGGCTAGTTCGGTGTATTTTACAATAATAATGAAGTTATCAATCATAACCAACATTGGCCAGGAAAAATTGGATGCTGAATTTTAAATTCGAATCGAGGAATGCTATTGTGCTTCGTTCTGTCGTGGGTTGAACTGTCGATGTCTTAGAAGAGACACAATAGAAACATGGATGTACCTCAAACACACGATGGACCCAACAATAAATAAACTCTCTAACAATAAACAGGAGATCAAACAGCGAACCTATTAATCCAAAAATTGAAGTAGCTAGATACAGTAGTAGCTAGTACTACTACTCAGCAATACTCCGCTTCTAGAAATACGCAGCCCCGCCTAGGTCCAACGAAACTCGTTTTATTGTGCTGGCTGAAAAATCGTATGTGGACCTCTAAAAATTTTAAATAATTTTTTTGCATGTAAAGGATGCACGTATGTACGTCCGTGTCATTTTTCATACATAAATTTTAAAGTATGTAGCTTAGGTAAAAATAACAAGTTTCAAATCAACAATCTAAAGGAAACTTCCAATTTTTGTAACTTAGTGGTCCGGAGACTATATAACTTAGTGGCAGAGTAAGTTTTGTTGGGTTCCGCAGCAGGTCCCGAAAACAAGCGTTAACTTCTGCTTCGCTACAAGAAAGATATGCTACGGAGTAGTACTTTTTTTTACTTGGTACCGACTCCCTATAAACATGTTGTAGAAAAACTAATAATAAACTTTCAAACCGGACATAGCCGAACAAAATTCAAATTATATTGACCTCGTATGGCTCCCATCATTTGGGGCTGGAATTAACGAATTCATTTGTAATTTCAGGAAAAATTTGCTTGGCTGCCATAAAATTGGTTATGAAACTGAATGGAGAATTCCATGATTTTCATTCGATGCCTAACTTTAATTCTTTTTGGTACCCTGTCATTTCTATGGAATTACCAAATAAAATGATATCATCAATGTCACTTCATTTGAAATGAAATTGTACTGAGCAGTTGATCACCAACCTGTACTGCACGTAGCGATCGAAGTGGTCGCCGTCCCAACCGGACGTCTTGGCGCTGGCGATGAGCGCGAAGGAGGCCAGGCTGAGCAGCGCCGTGGCAAGCCGCAGCGCCACGGACAGCGTCCTCCTCTCCCCGACCGCGGCCACGGCCGCCACCTCGCGCGGCACCGTGTTTGTTGACGCGGCCCCGTTCGCCGCGGCCGCCGGCGTGCGGGCGCGATGGCTGTCGAGCCGGGCCTTGCCGAGCTGCAGCGGCGACGTGACGGCCTCCTCGACCGGGTCGAACTGCACCGAGATGCCCGTGGCCGGCGGCTTCCACGACTCGGTGCGCTTCGGCGTGCTCTGGACGCTCTTGCTGTTGGTTGTGGGGACGGGAGGAGCCGCCGGGGTCAGCGGCGACGGCGGCGAAGGCGAAGGCGATGGCGAGGGGGACTTTGCGACGGACCCTTGCGACGGCGTCCGGACGAGGCCGGGCGCGAGGCGGAGCTGCGGGCGGCGACCCGGCGCCTGCGGCTGCCCGGCGGCGGCTTCTTCGGCGTTGCCGGTGGGAGAGTTGGGCGGCAGCAAGCGGTGCTGCGAGGGGAGGCGCACGGGCGAGAGCGTCGGGCTCGGGCTCTTGGTGACTGCTCTCCCGTTGGTTTCTTGCTGCTGCCACGGCGGCGTGTCTTCGCGCGCCTCGTCCAGCGACGGCGTCGGCGTGTGGTAATCCTCGCCTGGAGTCGAAGGGGGCGAGTCCGGCCGAGGCGGCGTCTCGGGCAGGGGCACGGGAGGCGGCGGCCTCGCCGGCGGCGGGGCACGGGGGGTCTCGGCCATGCGTGACCGTGGGCCGTGGCGAAAGAGAGGCAGGCGGATCAATGGAAGGGATGGGTTCCGGTGTTAAGTATCGGAGGTTACGTGTTGCCGTCTCGGTTTAGTATTTGCTTCCTTCCTTCCGCTCCCACTTCTTTCCTTTCGTTTCTGTTTTCTTTTTTTCCGACCTTTCCGTTGCTTTTTTGCTGTTATGCTCCGATTACCCTTTTTATTCTCCTGAAATTCCGTTTGATTTAAAATTTGTCTTTAACTGAAACGCTATGGGCATGTGCAATGGTTGATAAGATCGTCTTATCTTAATCATGTCACGTAATCTAGATATAACAGTGAAACATGATGTACAATGAATTATTTTTTAGTCTTATCTTTAGTAACGAGATATCCTAAATATGTGGTGAGAGAGCACAAAGTCTTTTTTCATCTTTCTCTTTCTTCCACCTCAGTGTTTATCCTACGTGGCAGTGCTAAGATATCACCATTATACATGCCCTAAGATACTGAGTACTCACCGGCTGGTTTCTAGGTATGAACAAAACGATGGATCTCTCTTGGTGAATAGTAATGTCCTATACTTCTAGAAACAGTCTTTCGGCCCGCTACATTAATATAGCAAACACTTGATACAAGATTGAGATCACTATTGGAGCAGACAACACAAAGCAAGCTCAAAAAAATAAAAATAAAAAAAGAAGAGAAAATAATGCCGATATCGGTGGCTCGATGAAAACGATGATGTCTCGCAACCGCTGCGCCCTCCGAAGAATTTTCACCATGCTCCTAAGGGCTCCGAAGCGCAGCACCTCCAAGAAGGAATCGACAACGACGTTGTTGCCTAGACTGGTCCTAAGGTTTCCCTCGATATGCTACATGGGGTGGGGAAGAGGTACACCTGATACCCTTAAGAAAGGATGGCGACACCCGCAGGCGCCACCGCGTCGGTGTCAAAAAGATAGAGATTTCTACCGGCCTCCAAAAAACCACGCCCCCGGATCCGGCCAGCACATGCCACCACCACTAGTAGGAAAATGCTTATAGATGGGATGCTATTCTGTGGCACACTAGTTTTGCGTGCGCTACCAAATTTATTTCTGTGGCGCACCAGACAATGTGCGCCACAGAAATAGCGTATTTTTGTGGCGCACCTAACTCATATGCGCCACAGAAATAAGGTGTGCCTCACCCCCAACCATTGATTTCACTATTTCTATGACGCACAAGACCACGTGCGCTGCAGAATTAAGACATTCGGTGGCACACCACCCTGGTACGCCACATAAATAAGATTTTTTGTGGCGCACGTGGGATGGTGCGCCACAATGTGGCGCACATGAGTTCCATGCGCCACAGAAGTTTTTTTTCTCCCCACACAACCCTCCCCCCCCCCCCCGAATCGCCTTTTTTAGCTCTGTAAAATACAAAAAAATAGATAGAAATTTTAAAAAATAAAATCCTTCGAGGTGTACATGTATTATGTCATCTAGTACCATTGAAAATGAACACACATAAATTTTGACTTTTTTGCAAAATTACGTTGCAAAATCATCAAAATGAATTTGTGGTTGCATACGAACTCGGAAAAAAAAAGCGCACAATATAAAAAGACCGGTTGGACAATTTTTAGAATCGCAAAATTTGAAAAGAGTAAAAAGATACGGCAATTTAAAGATTTTTTGTTGCAAAATATAAAAATTAAAAAAAATCTGTGACGCATGGCCACAGAATTAAGCTCGGAATTTTGAATTTCCTGGCGCCCTCCTCCTCACCTACACTTCACTTTCCACTTCTCCTCCTCTCCTCCACTTCTCCACTTCTCCTCCACTTCTCCTCCCACCTCTCCTCCACCCGGCGACCTCCTCCGGTGATCTCCTACTCCGGCGACCTCCTCCTCCTCCTCCTCCTCCTCCTCCTCCTCCTCCTCCTCCTCCTCCTCCTCCTCCTCCGCCGACGACCTTCACTTCTCCTCCTCCTCCACCTCCGACCGGCCTCCTCCTCCTCCACCCAATCCGCTCGGCCTCCTCCTCCTCCACCCACCTCAGGCCGACCTCCTCATCCTCCTCCACCCACCTCCGGCGGGCCTCCTCCTCCTCCACCAACCCACTCCGGTCGACCTCCTCCTACTCCACCCACCTCTTGCTGCCCTCCTCCACCCACCTCCCATCCCACCCCACCCCACCAACCCACCCACCTCGGGCGACCTCCAGCAACTTTTAAAAAAAATCTGGTGACCCCAGATCTAGATCTAGATCTGGCCGCCATTTTTTTTTTGAAATTCAAAAAAAAAATGCGCCACAGAAAATCTTATTTCTGTGGCGCACCAGCCATGCGCCACAAAATATGGTTTTAGGTGCGCCACATATGAGCCTTTTCCTACTAGTGCACGGTCTTGCAATCACCATTGTCGTCTCACAGTGATCCATGTAGCGAGGTTGGCAAGACCGAGAAGAAGGAACTCGAGCAAGAGGCGGTGGTACAGCAGCACAAGGGAGGGATCGGCCTCCACTACCATTGGTGGTAGCCAACCGGGGGCAACAACAGGAACACACCAGGCCATCCGGCCCGGCCGCGCCCAAATTGGGCCCGTGAAGTCCCGCCGCCATACTGCAGCAGGCACACCGTCGTAACCGCCACCCCTAGCACCAGCCTCCGCTCCTCTATCCTCCGGAGGTGCCGCCACCACGCCCAAGGCCCGGTCTAACCTAGATAGGGCCCAAAGGGCCCAGATCTGGCTAGGTGGGACGCAACCGTCTGCACTAGAAGATCTCGTCGGTAGCACTCGAGCTACCACGGCACCCCTCAGCGAAGACGCAACTTCATCGCCGCCATGCCCACCCATGCCTCTTCGGACTGACGTCTTACATCTGACCTAGCATCACCGCCTCTGGACGCCATGTGCAGCGCTACCTCACCATGTACGCGGGGGATGAACGGCTGCCTCCGCCGGCACCGCCCAGGCAACGCCCGGTGGCGGTGGAGACGGAGAGGGGAACGGAAAGGTGAGGGGCGGCGCGGTGGAGGACCGCTCATGTCCGCCCGCGTTGGGGCGAGACAAGAGCAACGCTTTTTTTCTCAAAAAAAAAAAAAACCAGAGGTCCCGTACTCCCATAGTAGAATTGGGTACTAAATGTGCGACTGGGGTTCTAGACATTCCTGTGAAGTTTAATGATCTAAGTGATTTGTACAATACTTTCTGTAGTAAAGCTAGAAATTTAGTAGCTAACCCCTAATTTTGTTAGCTAAAGTTGCCTTGCCCTGTCGCCTGAGGCCTTGATCACTTCTTTTCCACCATCTCTTTCGTGCTTCCTTCCATTGAACGAAGCTCCACCCGCAAGTGGACGAGGGACAAGCCACGGTGGAGGGGCACCAAGGGAGGTCACTGGCCTCTGTCATCGCCGCTCCTTGCACCAGAAGCAGCTGCCGCCATAGAAGATCCCCTACGACACCAACAAGTCATGCTGTCGTGGACGAAGCTCCTCCACTCGCCACCACCACTCTCCATCAAAGCTCATTTTTTGCATCGCTCCCCCTTTTTATCTCTCCTAAGATCCTATACCAACAAACAAACGAGATTCTGATGGAGATTCTGCTTGAATGTTAACTAGGCCCGCCTCTACCTCACGCGTCGACACGTGCCCCCGGTGGATTTTTTTCGTGCCTCCATGCATTCTCATGGAGCTCCAATCCGTAGTTATATGCATGGTCTGGCCTTCGAAAGATGGTGTGGCTGGCCTGATCTGGCTACAAATGGCCTCCAACTAGTCTGATTTGTGTCCGATGAGCTACAATCTGCCATGGCGGCGACTCCATGGTTGTTGGTGGAAGTCGTTTTTGAGGATTTTTTTACAAGGTTGCTACAGGCTCGTATGTTTTTATGTATCCACAAAATTATAGTGTTATTCTAGATGATGGTGCAAATATTTTCTCCAACGTTGCAAAAACATTTTATTAATGTTGGATTAGCTTGACATTTTTGTTGTATGCTTTGTTTTTTTGTTACAAACGATGGTAACTTTTTCGGCATGTTTCTGTGCGACCAATGAGGATATGTTGCATACGTTGCTGAGTTTTTCTACATTGATGTGTCTAAAAATTACAATGTTTTTTGCTACAGCCGCAAGTTTTTACAAATTCACATCCAACTGTTTGAAAACTATGCTACATTTCTGAAAATGGTACATATATAAAACAATGTTACATTTGGAATTTTATATGACAATGGCAGGTTTTTGTGGGAGACCACCCATGCATGTGAAAGTGGTACGGAAATCAAACTCGTTGATGCAAGCCAGGCAGACGCCTAGCACTTGCTCCTAATTTTAGGAACATAACAGTACTTCATAGAGATAACTTCAAAGATGACCAATTATACTGTGTGACCTAAACACGCTAAGAACCCATCTAAAATTTAAAACATCATCACAAATTTCAGAGATGCTTTTCTTTTCTATTTGCATGTTACTCACATAGTTCCGCGGTGAATGGTTGGCGCCTCACAACGTGCTCTACTGAAGTTGATGAGAAGCCTGATAATAGTAATCGTCTCTACATGTTCTACTTTTTTGGAACCGTATGTATCTAGACGGATTTTCATATGTTCGTTCACTCATTTTAGTGGGCATGTAGTCCATACAAAAAATATCTATCACAATCCAAAACATGTTATAATTCAGAAGAGAGGGACTACTTGGTTAACATTGACCGAACATGGCCTCCATTCTTTTTAGTTCTTGCAACGTGACAAAATGAGACACCCTTGTGATGATACAAGTTAATTAATTGTAACTTTTGAGGGTTAAGTAATTGGAAATCGGATCTAGCTAGGTCGCGACAGAGCCATGCTTATTCAACACACTTAGCTTGGTTGGCAATTTGGTGTACCACTGATAGTAAATTATTAGGTGTTGTTGTCCTGAATAATTGCCATGTCATGTCCATCGACAGGCAGCCGGGAACTGTCTCTGACAGGTACAAATTAAATGTTGATAATAATTCAACATGATTGTTTCCTTATTTGCCACTTTATTTTTCTATGTCTTGTTTGATGCAAATCCGGAATGTCCTCTTGACCAACAAGGTGGGTCGCGAGGTTGCCTACATATTATACACCACACCAAGCACCACTTTTCATAATTTTCTGGACTTGTGATGAATGATGACGATGAAACCACGTAAGGAACGAGAATGGTTGCATAGATTGTTGTTATTGCCTTGACATGTACGTCAGGGATCTTGAAAACTACGTTTATCTGTAGAGACACTACTAGTGTACTGTGTATAGTCGAAACAGATTATAATACCCTGGAGGAAATTCGTCTTAGATAACGAGGAGGTCACATGGTAATAAATCCTGAATTCCGCGTAGAAGTGACACTGACTAATGCATACCCCACCTACAACCAACAAATTTAGGACTAGTTTACCTGAATAAATATGAAAAAGCTAAAATCATCACTGGTATGTACCAGTACACTGTCAGGACTTCAAATGTTTTTTAATGCAAGAAGGCCCAATTAATTGTAACTTTTGAGGGTTAAGTAATTGGAAATCGGATCTACCAGAGTTCTAGTGAATGGAGTGCCAGGACGCAGATTTGTGCATGTTAGAGGGCTGAGACAAGGTGATCCCACCTCACCTATGTTATTTGTCGCGGCTATGGAGGTGTTGACTGCGGCAATCAAGAAAGCCACGGAGCAGCAACTCTTCTCCAGGCTTGCGGGGATCACGGAGCTACAGAGAATCTCGATCTATGCGGACGATATCATAATTTTCTGTAAGCCATTGAGCTTTGAGCTGGAAGCGGTAAAGGCCATACTACGAGTTTTTCGAGAGGCCTCCGGGCTTTGTGTGAACTACAGAAAGACCTCAGCCACGCTGATCCGAGGGCGGGACGGAGATGCCGACAGAGTGGCGGAGACGTTGGGTTGTGAGGTCGTGGGCTTCCCCATAAAATAC
Organism: Lolium rigidum; assembly: GCF_022539505.1. Lineage (NCBI taxonomy): Eukaryota > Viridiplantae > Streptophyta > Magnoliopsida > Poales > Poaceae > Lolium > Lolium rigidum. Next base: position 158,130,290 of record NC_061513.1, on the reverse strand, counting down.
CTTGGCATGCAATTGGCTATGAGACCGTTGACTAAAGCGGAGTGGCAGCCGCTGATTGACCAAGTCATACATTGTGTTCCAGCACGGCAGAGGGGGATGATTCAGAAATCTGGGAGACTCATACTCATTAAGTCGGTGATTAGTGCGCGACCTATCCATCAGCTGATGGTCGCTGAGGCACCAGCCTGGGTGCTTGAGGAGTTGGTCAGATGGATGAGAGCTTTCTCTTGGGCTGGAAAGAAGGAAGTGAATGGAGGTCAATGCATGGTAGTTTGGGATACAATATGCAAACCAATCCGGTTTGGAGGTCTTGGAGTGAAAGACCTGAGGCTTCAAGGCCTGTCCCTTAGGGTGAGATGGTGTTGGCTACATCGTACGGATCCATCGAGGCCATGGCAAGGGCTGCCTGCGCTCAACGACCCGGAGGCTAATGAGGTGTTCCAGAGCTTGACAGTTTTCAGAGTGGGAGATGGACAGAGTACTCTCTTTTGGACAGACAGATGGATCAATGGGAGATGCGCTGGGGACATTGCCCCGAAGGTGACGACTCTAGTCCCCACTAGGAGAAGGAACGCTAGGAAGGTCAGTGAGGCGTTGGAGGACGACTCCTGGCTCTCTGATGTCGTGGGGGAGCTGTCCATAGATGGATGGATGCAGTGCACCTTGCTGTGGGAGGCGGTTGAGAGAGTACCTCGAGATGGCGACAGGCCGGACCAGTTTGCTTGGAAGGGATCGGTGTCTGGCATGTACACCACTAGTGCGACCTATGACATGCTTTGCCAGGGGAGGATATCTTGGACCATGGCCAAGCCGATTTGGAGATCTTTTGCACCGCTAAAGTGCAAATTTTTTTGCTGGCTGGCCATAAGATACAGGCTCTGGACTTCGGATAGGAGGACTCGGCACGGGTTGCAGGACCAACCGGATCCCTGCGCTACTTGCCTTCAGGAGGAAGATAACATTGATCATATTCTTTCACATTGTCCGTATGCCAAGATGGTCTGGCTCGGATGCTTGAGAAGGCTAGGATCACAACTCCAGGAACCACAGGAGAACACCAATCTAGAGAGATGGTGGACTGAGGCGAGGAAGAGGCTCCGGAGGAAGGACAGGAGAGGGTTTGACACTCTAGTCGTGCTGATTGCTTGGACGCTTTGGAAACAGAGGAATGCCAGGGTCTTTGGTAACCTACAGAGGCAGCTGTCCACGGAGCAGATCATCGAGTCTGTGCTAGAGGAGCTCGCCCTTTGGAGGGCTGCGAGGAGAGGAGAGAGGAGAGTCATGCTGCGAGAGTAGGTATCCAAGCTAGAGTGGTGTGTGTGGGTTGGCCGCGGGTAGATGTTCGCATCCCCCGTTGGTCTCTTGTATATTTGATTGATCCCTTCTATAAAGATATGGCACGCCTTTCGTGTGCCCGCGAAAAAAAAAAGGCCCAAGTTTTAGTCACTGTCACTGTTTTTGGGAACAAATAACAATACTATCGACGGGAGTAGGTGCCTTGGATCATCAGAACTTAATAGCGGGTCTTTCAGGAGGACCCCATGAAAAGTTCAGGCGACATTTATTCTAGGTAGAAGAAAAGAATTAATCCAAAGTGTGGACTTGAAGACCGAATGTCACGGTCCAGTCATCATGGCTCCGCAGCAAATCTCGCTGCTACTAAATTCAGTGATGAGATCAGAGACTGCTATCAGAATCTGGCTCGAATATCTCAAAAAATAACCCTTTTCATGGAGCACAGACGAGGAATTTGTCTTTTGTTTTGTTTCTTGTAAAAGAAGGATGTGTCTTTTGTTTTCTAGGTTGCCCAAATAGAAGCAGAGTTTCTGCTAAAGCAGGGAGCAGGTTAGTGCTGCTAAAGAGGCCCAAATCCCAGCAGGTGCGGTTCAATGGAATTGCTTTTCGGAAAGAAGGCACTTCGATTGGTGGGGTTTGTGTTAGATCGCTTTGCCTTTGTGTATACTTTTATCGTTATAGGGTGATCGTGTTGGCATGGCTTGCACACCTTAATGGTTAAGGTATCTCAACATGTAGGCCAGGGTTGTCTTTCTGTCATTCCTGCACCTCGCACTGGTCCAAGATGATCACCAAATAGGTAGATTCGAGTCTTTTGGAACTACCTGCACAGAAGAATCGACTTTGGCGACAGACCACATCAGAAGCTATGCCAAATGCCCAGATGTCATTTGTGCACTCAAAGTTGCTGGAGCATGTCGAAAGGTTTAGTCTCATCTTGATTCGATACCTAACCCTCCTTGCATCAAAGGGGAGAGAACAAAAAAATGCAACTTGTTTTACCAACTAGCCAACCAAGTGTTCCCAATTTGCGACAAAACGAGAGATATATTGATCAGAACATGGGTTACAAATCAGCACAGGTCAACTGTTTAACACTTGCCATCCAACTGTTGATGCCACATCAGAATGTTCTTTTGACGGTTGTAAGCCTGCCTCAGGGGTCAGGGGATCATGACTTTGAAGAACGACGCTGTTGTTTTATCCTCATTACACGCAGATGACTGCCTTATCTTTGTGAAGTTATTCCCAGATACCTGTTTCCCTAGTTTGTAATGACTGTACTACTTACTGCTTAGCATCATAAGGCAGCCAGAAATTTCTCAGGCACACGGAGCAACGGTAGCTGGCCAGGCTCTCCAAGCTGCCCGCAGGCAGCCATCTGATCGTCGCCTCTGCTTAGCCGAACCATAACGGTCAGGCCAGATTGGATTAACATGTTACGGAACTCGATAATCTTCTCATCGGGTGTGGGCTTGAATTGGGACCCACTATGGGGATTGAAAGAGATGAGGTTGATCTTGCAGGGAATGTCATGAACCAGCTCTGTAAGCCTCTTCGCATCGTCCACGCTGTGAACACAGTAAACCGAAACAAATTCTCAGGGTGCAAGTGGTAACTTATTCACCGTAAGAGCTTTAAAACGTTTACCTCCAAAATAGAAAATTTAATTTGCCTACAACGAGCAGGTTACAACAGTAATGGAAACTCTAGTATATGCTCTATAGATTGTCATTTTGTCTGCCTATTCTGAAAAATGTATTGTTCTGAATAAAAATAACGAAGTCTTTTTGCATGTTAGAAGTAATGTTATCATATATGAAGTTAATATAATATCACATGCAAGCTCTTTTATGACATTCAACAAGATAACACCAATCAGAAATTAATCAAGATTCCTGACCTGTCGTTCACTCCAGCAAGCATGACATACTCAAATAGCACTATGGACTTAGGTCTCAAGCGAAGTTCCTCCCTTAAAGTGCCAAGAAGCAAGTTAAGATTATACTTTCTGTTAATGGGCATTATCCAGTTCCTGACCTGGAAGGGAAAGTTAGTATACAGAACAGCAAAGTAATGCCAAAACATTTAACCACAATAGAATAATCAAATTTGGATTTCACCTCATCAGTTGTTGCATTAAGACTAACAGCCAGATCACAATTGGATTCATGGAGGAAGCGTTTTATCTGTGGAACAAGACCACTTGTGGAGACAGTAACCTTGCGAGGACTAAACTGAAGGCCCTGCTCATCAACCATTATAGACGATGCTTTTATTACATTGTCTACATTGTGCAGTGGCTCACCCATGCCCTGTAAAAATTTGAGATTAATGGAAGAACGTGTGGAAAAGCTCATAGATTTTTTTTTTACCAGGAATTTGGGGAAGGCCCCGAAAGTAAAGTTTTATTAATAAAAAATAAATATTTACAAAAGTAGGAGAATACACAGTCGCGGAGGAACACACACAAGGGAAAGCTGTACAGAGCAGAAAAGGTGATAGCATCTTGTCGACAAACGCAACAGTACTATGCTATACAAATATGACTAGCACAAATACCTAGGCTTCCATAACATTGCTATGGCTAGAGTCTACACTTACTAACGCAGGACTTCAAGAGGGCCAAAACTATGATAAAGGAATCCATAAAATTAGACCTGAAAACCGGCAATGAATACTGATTCCATTGAATATGGAATGCAGGCAGAAGCAGGGTAGTGCTATCAGAAAAGAATGCTAAGTAGGAAAAATATATATCATGCCAGTTGCAGTTAAAAATATAACATAAAGGATAAATTTGTAGCAATTCAAGGAGAGGTGGCATGCAAAAGCAAGATTACATAATCTAATATTTAAGCCACAGATTATCTACCAGTTAAATAGCCAATATATAGCTAGTCTCATTAGTTACCATAAAGGAAATGCTTACCATAAATACAACATTTGTAATAGATCCAAATTCATCTGAAAATAGCCTACGAGCAAACACAGCCTGCTCAACTATCTCAGCTGTAGACAGATGCTTTCTCAAACCCATCCTTCAGTGGCCAAAGAGAAACAAGAGAAATATATAAAATAGTTACTAGTAAACCATCAAAAGACATACTATTCAAAGAATGTCAACAGACCTCCCAGTAAAGCAAAACTGACAATTCATGGCACAACCCACTTGACTTGAAACACAGACCGTTGTTCTGCCTCTGGCACTAGGAATGACAACTGTTTCAATCACCGAGGCATCTTCAAGAGAGAACAATATCTGTAACATCCTGCGTTTCAAAATCAATCATATTCTGAAAACATCACAGAAGATGTCAGTGACACTGACTGAGCTACCTTTCGGGTTCCATCGGATGCAGTGATAATGTCTTTTACAGTTAATGCCTTGAGATCAGCATGCTCACTTATCATTTTCCTCAAGTCCTTGTTCAAGCCTGAACAAGATTACAGTCAAGGGACCAAGTTCATTCAAATACATAGTAATAATAGAGAAAAGGAAACAATACATTGTACCAAAGAAAAGAAACATGAGCAAATTACCAAATTCATAGGTATAATTTCAAGTAACTAGAATGGGCACCAAAAATGTAAAATAAATTGGAGTCAAGGTTTGTGAGAGATGGAACCAAGTAGCCAACACAATTGCAATTTGCAATGCACAAAGTTAGAGCTACTTCTACTTGCACAGTTACTAGCACTTCCTACTGACAAATAAATAACTAGTTGACACTGAAATACAATCTGCAATCCTATTCTTCTTTTCTCATCCTGAATAAAGGCAATTAGCAATGACATTCGAAGTGGACGCATGCCATTTGTTTATAGGTGTTGCATGGCCAGATTTTTTTTTTCCTTCACAATTCTCCATTTCCATAATGTAGCAAGAAGTGATAGCCAGATGGGTACTGTATATATGATGGGTTGCTCTCTTTGAGAGCGACAAGGTGACAATTAATGAACATAAAGGTACACTGTAGAACTAATAATTACACATGGCCAATAAAGCAAAAAATTAATTTTGAAGATTAACTGCTCATCATTTTATGCTCATCTTCTCCTTTAAATACATTGTATCCATATTAAACTATTAACCACCACCGCCTAGAAGAAACTTACACAAAGCAAACCCACGCACACTAACTGAACTTATATATGGTTGGAAGGTGGGTATTGGATAGCTAAATATACCTGGACCTCACACATTACTATGACCCATGCTTTCACACTTATATACTAACTAAAGACAAAGGAGGTACTCCCTCTGACCTAAAAAGAACTTGCTCAACTAAGTATATAGACGCATTTTAGTTATAGATACATCCGTATCTAGAAAAAGTCGAGCAGGCTACTTTGGGACAGAGGGAGTACAATAATTAGAACCAAGATATACCCAGGCCCCAAAAAATTTGAGCCCCCAATTTTCCCTAAATTTTATTTCCTTAAACCTATTTTTCATAAGCCTTGGTAACAATAATCATGAGATTGTTAAAGTAGATTGAGAACTTTTTTTCTAATGCATTGGAGATAGTAAAAAAAATGGACATAAAATGGATATCCTCGCAAGGAAAATTATAGCATAGGCTATCATAGCACTTGAAAATTATAGTTTCAACAAGATTTCTTACGAAGATCCAACTGAAGATTCTGAGTTACCTTTCAAGTACAGAATAGACTAGCAGTTATGATTCGAAGTAGATTTTTATTTATCAAGAAGCCATTCTTGGAAAAAGAAACTGTGGTACAATTTGGTTTTTCTTTGTTTTGCAATTTCCTTTTCTTACCGTACATAGTAGGGGCTAATTTCAGATTCGCGCCAGGCACTGAAATTCTGTTGCATATACCGACTATAATTCGTCGAAGGAAAACAAAAATTGCGACCTACCAGCCAGCTCGTCAGGACAATGCGCCCAGACGTTGTTGCCGTATAGGCATTTCCACAGCATCATGGCCTGCCCCGGTCGGAATCCTTGAGACTGGACCCATTTCTGGGAAAACCGCGCGGCGAAATAAGCTAAAAACAAGCGCAGACCAATACTGACATCTGCGAAACCTGAAGGGGAAAAGAGAGCTCTTACCTCGAGTTCTGGGTAATCCATTCCCTTGAGCATGACCCTGGAGCCGGGCTCGCAGTGGACAGCAGCAGGGGGGCGTCGGATGGCAGAGAACAGGCGCCGCGACGCGGGAGGGGAGGAGTGGGCGAGGAGGGAGGACGCACCCCACCGGAGAAGAGGCAGCGCCGCCATCGGAATTGCTGGCTGTTATGGTCCCGCGGCCTCCGCGGTTGGTGTTTTTTTTTTCTGGCAAGCAAAGGTTGGATAGAGTAAACAGTATCTGAACTGGACTGCTAATTTCTCTGGGCTTTTGAAGCTTGTTTGCTAGGCTTTTGAAACTTGTTTGCTCGGCTTACATTTAACTACTTTGTTAGCCCTTTTCTCGGAACCAGGCCCAAACTCTGCCTTATGAATTGTGGACAGAGCAGCGATCAAAAGGTAAAATTTATCTAGAAATACATCTGTATTTAAATAAAGTTGAGACATCTATTTTTAGATGGAAGGAGTATTATAAATTTAATTTATTTTGTATCTGTGAATATAATAGTGCACTTATTTGTTTATAAATATATTCTTTCAAATATAGCACTCTCAGTACAAAGAAGGTGGCGGAGCTGGGATTACTTGGACTTAAAAATCAATCATAGAAAGCTGAGGGGTTTTATGGATGTAGCTTATGAGCAAATTAACTACTCCCTCCGGTTACTAAATATGAGTCAATTAAAAGAGATCGGAGGGAGTAGAAAAGCAAGTAGAAGAATAGAAGAATGAAATGCAAAATAGGAAAATGGCGGGTAGCATTCAAAAATTCCGGTTTACAGGTTAAACTCCAGTTTACGGGTTTTGTCCAGATCCCAATTTTTGGCTAGTAAAGAAAGAAGAAAATGCATATGCAGTCGTGAAAGTATTCATGGTGGGATAGGCAGTCTTGATTCTTAAAAAATGCACGTATACACCTTACTTATTGATAAGTTGTGTATGTCAAGACCTTACTCGGTCTAAGCACTTTTTTACTGGCGCCACGAAGGCTTGAGCGCCTCATCGACAAACAGTGCGAAGATGGAGTAAAGAGGACCTTTACAATTTTCTTCTATTCCTTGGTCCCTATCTATATTCCCCATCCGAGAGCTCGCAGACACGACGATTGGTGGCGACCGACGATTGGCGGTAACCGGAGCTCGGGCTATCTCCGGTGATCCGACACCGAGGGTCATCTAGGATGGGCACCACCAGTTTACGGTAAGATAGAAAAAAGGGATTTCTATTTTCGTGCATCTGGTTCGTTAGTTGTACTCAGTTTTCCCCAGCCCCTTAGTTTTTCCTCAGTTTTCCCCTCCTCTAGTTTGAAACACGCACAAGTACTGGAACGGCCGGTAGCCGTCAGGTCAGAGGCCTTGACCGTTAGTCTGACCGGGTGGGGCTGCACAGGGGCAGCTCCTCCCTGACCGTCTCATGCTGACGGGTAGGGTCAGGAGACACGTCGGAGCAGTCATCCATCTATGGCTAACATGTGGGCCATTTTATTTCATGATTTTATACGCGGTGCTGCCAATGACAAATGGGGCCGCTCTATAGGGCTGCCGCAGCCAATGACCAGTGGGGTCGCATATTTTTCAGGAAAAGACATATATTGCCGCTCTGTGGGGCTGCCGCAGCCAATGACCGGTGGGGTCGTCTATTTATTTAGAGAAAATCATATATTGCCGCTCTGTGGGGCCTCCGCAGCCAATGACCAGTGGGGTCGTCTATTTTTCAGGAAAAGACATATATTGCCCCTCTCTGGGGCTGCCGCAGCCAATGACCAGTGGGTTCGTCTATTTATTTAGAGAAAATCATATATTGCCGCTCTGTGGGGCCTCCGCAACCAATGACTAGTGAGGTCGTCTATTTTTCAGGAAAAGACATATATTGCCGCTCTGTGGGGCTGCGCCGCAGCCAATGACCAGTGGGGTCGTCTATTTATTTAGAGAATATCATAGAGAGAAGCAACAAGTTTGCTAATTAATTATTCTTAAGCTAGACCGATCATTAGTCACCGGAGAACCGCTGGCAGCTCGTTCCCCACCGTCGGACGGAGCAGCCATCGCCGGCGCCTCATCGCGCCGCCGGCTCTGTCCCCCGGCGGCGTCGGACGGACTGCGGCGCTGCACGTCAACCACGGCTCCAACACTTGTTTCGTCCGCACGCATTGTACCCACCGCAGGAAAGTTCGCCGCAAGCAGATCCGCCGCCCACGACGACCGAGATTTGTTCCGCGCACCAATTGGTAGCATAGCTTGGTAAGACCTCCGCTTCTGCCTCCCCCGCCCCCTAATCGATTCGGTTCCCGTAATTTATTGGAGTTTGCAGGTACGAAATAGTCCTCAATGTCTGGTCGTAGCAGGTACACCGGCGAGGGTGGGGATTCGATCATGTCGTGGTCACGTTCTACTTCTCCTACCTCGTCGGAAGTGCAGGTATCTAGCTTCAGCTCTCTGTAGTACCGTTGAATTTGAAGTGCCACCATGGCCTGTTGGAGTGATTTTAGTTGTTCTTTTTTCCATTATTTTTACAGTTAGCCAGGCAAGCCGATGATCCATGGTACATTGCATACCAAGATGAATCAACCCAGTGGTGTAGCCAGAGGATGGATTTGGAGGAGAAGGTGGCCAATTTAGGTGATGAATTGGCCCGTAAAAACCTGATGATATTCGAGCTGAAGCGTACTGTGGAGGAAGAAAAGAAGAATTCAGAGCTTATTCGCAAGGAGAAGTTGAGAGTTCAAACAGATCTTGCCGTATTCGATCAAGTGGTAGAAAATCTAGAACATGAACTTCAAGTGATGGGAGAGGAGAAAAGTAGATTCATCTAGGCAGTTTTATTAGGTGTCATCCCTATCCTAGCAGTTATGTGGTTTTGGTAGACGATTTAGTATAGAATTGTTATTCAGTAGATGGCTCTAACCACTATATTTTGTTGTGGCTCTAAGCACTGTATTTTGGCGTACAATTTCCTAGTTGTGCTAAGTAATGCGCACGATAATTTTAGCATGCATGAACATTTTATAAAAGTGAAGGGATCCCAAAAGTGAAAGCATGTATCAGCCTCCCGGATCAAATACATATCAATATCTTCCCAATCAAGTTGGGATAGAATTCAAATCATACATACGGATGTACATGGACACATCAAGAACGTGGAGAAGCTATTTTTGAGATGGAGGTACTAGTTCGAACAATTTTATCCCAATTGGAAATTGAAAAATACAAATTTATCATAATATATCCCAATTTGCGGCATCGAACACGGCCGCGCAGCAATGGGCAAGAAAGGCCGGGACGACGGAGGGCTGAGGGGTGGTCATCTGCGCCATCCGCCATTGAAGCGATGTTGTCGGCAATGGCTTCAATATTCGTGGCATCGATGACCACTGTCGGAACCGCCGTTGTCTTGGTGTACTTCATCAGCGACGGATCTGCGGAGGGCTGGATCGGCGGCTTTGCAGCGCGGTTGTAGACGATGGCTTCAATCGTCTTGGCATCGATTCGCACTCTCGGTGCCGTCGAAGCGATGTTGTAGGCGATGGCTTCAATGTTCGTGGCATCGATGACCACTGTCGGCACGGCCGCCGTCTTGTTGTCCTTCATCAGCAACGGATCTGAGGAGGGCAACGGAAGTGAGACATCAACAGGCTCCGACATTGAATGTTGGATCTGCGCCGTCGAAGCGATGTTGTAGGCGATGGCTTAAATGTTCGTGGCATCAATGACCACTGTCGGCACGGCCGCCGTCTTGGTGTTCTTCATCATTCAACAGATCTGAGAAGAGAAACGAAAGTGAGACACAGAGAGACATTTCAACTATTTCTGACGGTTATATCCTCACCGGCACTCTTAGATCCACGCAGCACGCACGGTTAGATCCGCGCCACCGCACGCCGCCGCACGCACGGTTAGATCCGCGCCGCCGCACGCCGCCGCACGCACGGTTAGATCCACGCCGCCGCGACCGCCGGAGTAAGAGAGGAAATAGGAGAGAGGAAGATGCGACTGCCATGGTTGGTAGGTATGTGCTCTGCTCTTCTCTCCGTATGCGTCCATCGTGGTAGAGAGAGATATACAGGCCATCCGATCATAAATGATCGAACGGTGCAAGCGTTCGTTGAGCTTTCAACCAACCAAGATTCGTGTGACATACATCTCGACCAATCAGAGATCAGCCAGTGAGTACTGAAAGATCGAGATGTCGCCTAGAGGGGGGGGAATAGGCAATTACAAACTCTTGCGGATTTGTCTTGTATGAATGCGGAATTAAACTATCGTTTAGTTTACAAGCACAAACCCTAAATATGCTAAGCTCAACTAAGTGTAACAATAGCAACTAGAGCTAAGCAAGATAGGCACAAGATATATGTAGCACAAGTGATAGCAAGATATATGTACTTCAAGCACGATGGCTATCACAAGGAAAGAGAGCTCGGGTATAGAAATAACCGAGGCACGCGGAGACGAGGATGTATTCCCGTGTTCCCTTGCTTTGCAACAAGGTACGTCACGTTTGGAGGAGTGGAGGTCCCACGAAGGATTCCCCGCGCCACGAAGGCTCACCCTATTCTCCGAACCACACCCACGAAGGATAATGGCCCTTTCCTTATGGTTAGCTTTTCCTCCGCTCCGGAGATGGCAAGCTCCACAACCACTTCACAAGCTCCACGAAGGAGAAGCCCGGGCCTCTTCACAATCTTCTTGAAGAGATCACCGGAGCACCAATCACCAAGCCAACTAGGAGGTCACCCTCCAAGAGTAACAAGCTCACGGTCTCTCACTCGAACAAATCGTGGTGGAGAGCTCAACACTATGCAATGATGCAAAGCAAGAACACCGGAGGTGTTCAAGTCCTTCACACTCAAATCCCACCAAAGCAACGAATGCTAGGATGAGATTGGAGAGGAAGAACAAAGGGAAAAGTCAACCAAAGACTCCAAGATCTAGATCCCAAGAGATTCCCTCACTTAGAGAAGAATTGGTTTGGTGGAAGAGTAGATCTAGATCCCCTCTCTCAAATCCTCAAATATGAGCAAGTATGGTTGGAGGATTCAAGGGGAGAGCAAGTTCTTCAAATAGTAGCAATGGAGGAGAGAGAATGGGAAGAACTTGTTTGGCTCAAGGTGGAAGAAGCCTATTTATAGCAAAGGGAGAAATAGAGCTGTTGGGGAAAAAGACAGGAAATAAACAAAGGAAAACGGGCTGAAAAAACGCTCTAAAAAGGCAGCCCAGCCGGCCAGCAGGCCGGTTGACCGGAGCCTGGGCCGGAGAGGCCGGAGGCCTGCCCGGTCGGACCGGCCCACCGACCGGGGCTGGGCAGTGGTGCGCTTGGGCGGCAAACAGCCACAGGCCGCGCGGGGGAGAGACGCCAGGCCGCGTGGGCCACGGCGGCCCACCAGCGCCGAGCGGCGCGGAGCCCAGGCCGCGCGGAGGCGCGCGACAGGAGCGCGGGCCGGACGAGGTGGCGGCCCGGTTAAGGGTCCGGTCGGACCGGGGAACGCGCCAGCCAGGCCGGTCAGGGACCGGGCCTTAGGCCGGTCATGGGCCAAAAGGCCTCTGGCCGCAGCCCGGATGGCACCGGTCACCAGGCCGGTCAGGGACCGGGTGGGCCGGCGCGCGGCCCGGCTGACCGGGAGGCCGGCCGGCTGCCACGCCCCAGTTTTTTCTTTTCTTTTCTTTTCTTTTCTCTTTTTCCCTTTTCTTTAATAACAAATGCTCCCGAACTCCGAATCGCATGAAACCAATTTTGTTTGGAAGATAACAACGAATGCTATCTTATAGAAAGTGAAAACCCAAGAATCTGTAGGAGGGGATTTTATCATGAATATAAAAGGTAGAACCTTATATCATGAATAACCGAGTAAAATCACCCAACCTCGAAAACACAATAGAAGATGCATGTGAACTCCGTTTTCGATGAACTTGGGCTTGTTGTAAAGCTAGCAACAAGCTCAAGAACCTCACACCGAGAAATACCAAGAAGCAATAAGAATATGCAACGCATGCAAGGATTGAGCTCCCTAAGACGATGTGATCAAGTTAACCAACCGAAAGCCCCTCTTGATAGTGCGGCTATCTATCCTATAATCCGGTCTCCCAACATCCACCTTGAGACCGGTAAAAGGAAAACCTAGCAAGGCCATACCTTTGCCTTGCGCATCCCGCTTGATCTTGATGATAACTCTTCAAGCTTCACTCAAGCCGGAATGCCTCACTTGACCAATGTTGCTTCGTGAAGACTCACAAATGCTCCCCCATACACTATGATGGGAAAGCTCCATTGATACACATCTTCACAAGTCCATTATCACCAAATGGATGGCAAGCTTCAAGTATGTGATTCACTTGAGATGCTCATCTTGAACTTGCCCAACTCAACCTTGTATCTTCACATACTCACATAAGATAGAGCATGGCTAATATTGAGTTCCACATAAGAACTCCATCCTCATTTCTTCTTATTGATCATGTCACATGTATATATCTTCATACCGATGATCTTGATGCCAATACACAAGATATACCTTTATCTTCATGGCATCCATACTTGAATCCAACACATGGAGAGCAAGTAGTACCTATGGAATATTCCTTCATATAAACTCAATGAAAACATTAGTCCATAGGGGTTGTCATTAATTACCGAAACCACACATAGGGGCAATGTACCCTTACAATCTCCCCCATTTTGGTAATTGATGACAACCACAATAAGAGGGTTTATATAATGAATATTAGTGACAAGTACGCAACTTATCCGAGAATAAGTTGTATACAAGAGGTTGTATTTGATATGGTCAAGTAACACAAAGCTACTAGTCCATATCAAAACCGGCTCTACTCACACAACTACAACAAATGCAATGAATGTGAGTAGAACCAATATATATAGAGAAAACTCCCCCACAATGTATGCACGTGTGATGAACATGAATTCATTGCATACATTGTCAAGATTAACCTTTGGGATAGTTTCCACTATATATATACAACCATGCAAGACATATAAATATGGAATGCATGAGAGGCAAAACACTTAAGCACAAACCAAACTTAAGTATAAAACCATTCCCTTAAACCCTCTAAACTTCTCCCCCATTGGCATCGATTGTCAAAATGGGTGAAAAATTTAGAAGGCCAATATAATGTGAGTTCCTCCCCAAAGTGTGCACTTCTCATAATTTGAGTGGAATCAAGTGCACATATCCAATGATGAATACTTGAAGGAAATCAAACTATATTGAGGATCAAAGATTGCATAAAGATAACATGGTGAAGTGAGCTTCAACAAGTAAAGCAAGCAATCAAAGATCCAATTGGACAAACAAAGATATCATGATAAGAGAGATATAGTGCTCTTAATAAAATAAGAAAGCTCCCCAAGGTTCGTGCACAATTTATAATGTTTGCATTTGAATACAATATGCACAAACATGGAATCCTCACTCCCTCTATATTATTTAGAACATACCCAAGATAAAAATAAAATGCTTATCAAGAATAACTTGAGTCCAACAATTACGAGATATGAGTGCATGAAGAAAAACAAGTAAACCAAGCACTCATAAATCTTCTTTACCAACACCACTAAAAGCAAAAGGGTAAAAGATGATTGGCAAGGAACAAGGATATCAAGTTGATGGATTAACGCTTTCATGTATATAAGTTTCTAAAGTGGATATAGTGATCCATAAAGAAACATGCACACACAAGAGGCTAACAAAATAAATAAGACATGATATCCAAGATGAAGTCATAAAATATACCAAGGATATTTGCTTAAAAAGCATATATAGCCTATGGCTCCAATTTACACACTTGTGGTATATGAATGAGCTTCAACCAAGAAAATCTCAAAAACATCACAACTAACAATAAGGGAAGTAAAGCTAGTTGAAATGTTTTGAGAGAGGCAACAAGTATCACAAATACGGATTTATTTCACAATTTCATCAATATTGTTCACAAGAGCTCTTTGAGGAATTGATATGCAATAAATTGCTAGAGGGCATATTTGTGATAGGTGAATCATAAAATATGATATATATATATATATAACCTATCATATGCATCTTCTCAAATTACTCAAGTGTTCAATAAGAAGTTTTACTTTAAAAGGGTTTTTCAAGAACCGCAATATTTTCGAAATAAGTAATTTCATGCCAAGATACAACCTACAAGAGGTTGGATGCTATATGAGAGTGCATGAATAAGATACTTGTTACCGAGATGGCAATGGTTTGATGTAGTGGATAAGAGTTCATCGATCATCCTAGCTTGACTCCAATCCTCATATGGTGACAACACCTTCCTTATAGATGAGACAAGCCTCCATTGCATCTCCAATGTACCTAAAACATCATTCAAGTACATCTTGGTCCCCAAACTTATTGGGTCCAACATGGTTAGACTAACCACAATATATAGAACACACTCCATATAAACATGTGCATATTTAGATGAAATTCGAATTTCATGCACATCTTAGCCATTTAGGATTTGATGGAGTATATCCTACATAATGGATCGAAAGAAAGCAAGCATGCTACAAGCATAAACAAATTACATATAAGCATGCACCAAAACTTTTAAAGATCCAAGAAAGATATACTTTGGACAAAACACCAAAAGAATTAAATAAGGCATAGAGGTGTCACAAAACAAATTTGTTGTCCAAATTATATCTAAGAAACAAATCAAAAAAGATTTGTTCAACAAAGTTCAACAAATGAACTAAGAAGAAACCATTGAGCATAAAGGATGAAATAAAGCAAACATGCTCAAAGATTTATCTCATTCAACAAATAAAGCATAGAAGAAGGAATGAGATAGCAAAACTCCCAAAAAGAGCAAGGTTCAAACAAATAAACCAAACCCTCTACACTTTTCACAATGGCACAATGTACCGTAAGGAAAAGGTTTGTCTTCCAAAACAAACACTTGATATGAATTAAGAGAATTTATCAAAAGATTTTTCAAAGGGACAAGGAAGACAAATGGGAGCTAAAAAGATTTCTTGGAAATAAAATAAGCAAGTAAGAAACAATCCAAGGTGAAGATGATCCAAAAATTCAACCACATACAAGGTTATCAATTGTCAAAGACAATGAGTATATTGGAAATAATTTCCGGTGGAGTATTGACAATGTTAGAACGGATCAACTTCACAATAAAAGGCATAGGATAAGTATATAGAATTGAGCACTATGCACGGATGAAGATTCTTGATAGCTTCAACTAGTCACACAATCACGCACGGCAATGATTAAAATAACTTGAAGCAAACGGTGTCCCAAATAAGATATAGAGATATGTATTTGAGGAAAAACCGCACCAAGAATTTCATATTCAAACAAAAGCCCACAAGGTGAGTAATAAAATATTTTTATTAGGAATGGAGCTTGTTTGAGCAAACATGCCACCTAGGAACAAGATAATTAAGAGCATCAACTCTAAGTGGCATAACCTCATATGTTCACATTTTCTAGGCTTGTGATATGTACAAAACATATTACTCCCCCACAATGTGATAAAACATTTCTTCTAAATAAGAGGCAACTAAAATTCAACTAGAGATGATTAATGGATATTTAGAATTTGAATTTCTCATGAGTATGACACACCACATAGTGACTAGATAATCTTGCAATATCAATACTAAGTGGTGCTACCCATACACACACATTTTATAGAAAGAGAGATGCACAAAGCATATCACTCCCCCAAAATGGGATGCTCCATTAATCACTCAAAGAGAGCCAAATAAGATATCATCAAGATGCATTAGGCTCAAAACAATACATAAGTATATGATGAGTCAAACAAACATACTTGAATACACAAGATAAGCAAGTAAGACACAACACATACATACACATATTTGGTACAAAACCAAACATGCAAAGGGGCAAGTAACTTACAATAAACATGAAGAGTTGAAGTATAAGTTACCGCAAAGAGGAACATTGGATATAAGATATAGATGATAATCCATACGACTTGGCTTGGTAAAAACACAATATATGAAGATCCCTTAATTCTTCATGAAGTAGCCAAATCTCCAATGCCCTCCACTTGTACCTATTGATCAAGTTTGAGATTGTTGGTCCCCAACCAAGTTGGGTCCTAAGAGATTAGTCACAATAGGCTTGGCAACCCAAATGGTTCTTTTCTTGAAACCACTTTGAGTTCCAACAAACTTGGCAAACACATTGCCATCCTTATCCTTCCCTAGAGAATAATCATCATTAACAATTATAGGGTTAGATAAGGTACCACCTAAGCAAGAAGAAGCAAAGTGCCCCTTCTCACGGCATAAGTAGCAAGTGTTCCCCTTTCTCTTCTTTATTGATTTCTTCTCTTGGGGAACATTATCTTGATTCTTCTTGGGAAGTGGCCTATCTTCACCTTGAGGTCGAGCATGAGCTTGACCTTGACCTTGTGGCCGTTTCCCTTGTTGTTTCTCACTCAAGTGCTTCTTCTTCTTCAATGGGCATGATCTAACATGATGCCCTTCAACCTTGCACTTGAAGCAAACCAACTTGGCCGGATCCTTGACTTTGTCTTGGCCCTTCTTCTTGTTGCTCTTGCTCTTGGACTTGTTCTTGTTATTGGAGTTGAATCCAAGTCCACTCTTGTCATTGGGGGATTGTTGCACACTTAGCATCTTGTCAAGTGCGGATTTCCCTTCATGACGCTTTTCCAAGTCTTTCTTCAAAGAAAGGACTTGAGCCTCGAGCTCTTTTATTTCCTCTACATGGTTAGTAGAAATACAAGTACTAGAGGAAGTAGAAGCTTCATTGTTAGAGCAACAAGGCAAATCAAGTAATCCAACACAAGGTGTATCACTAGTTTGACTAGATGGATTACAAGGACTAGCACATGACAATATAACATTTTGGGTAGAGATTGTGCTAATGTCCACATGAGGCTCACAAGATGTTACCTTAGTGATACTAGCCTCATGAGCTAACTTTAGCTCATCGTAGGAAGTTAGAAGATCCTCAAGAGAGTGTGAGAGCGTTTTATTGTTTTCTTCCAATTCCCTACAATTGCTAGTTAGCAACTCAAGTTGAGCCCTTAACTCAACATTCTCCTTTAAGATAGATGCTTCACAAGAAGTAGAGTTAGTAGCACAAGCATCAACAATAGTTTTCTCATTTTCATGCATATAGGATTCAATTTTTTGTGTAAGCATGAAATTAGTATGCTTCTCATCTTTTAGCTCATGCTTGAGGAGAGTGAATCTCATTTCCCCATTTTCAATATGGGACTCCAACTCCACTATGGTTTCCCTATATTTATTCAAGGTATCCATAGAGTGTTCGAGATAAGCACGAGCTTCTTTATTACCACGAAGAGAAGCATATACCATTGCCATATCATGCACCAAGGTATTATGTTCTTCATCATTATCATCATCATCACTCTCATCATTAGAGGATGTGTTAGGAGTCAAAGTAGGAGATACCTTTGATCCATTTGCCATAAGGCACATGTGCATACCGGAGGATGAAGATGAAGGTATTCTTGAATCCTCATTTGAAATCATGTCTTGATCCATAGAGTGTTCGGTTTCCTCTACATTGTTAGTCAACAAGCAACTAGAGGAAATAGAAGCATTTTGATTATGGGAGCAAGACAAGGCAAGCATATCCTCATGAGATCTATGTAAGCAATTTACACATGATATGCAAGAACTATCAACACAAGCATGTAGATTATTTTCAATGCAAGATGTGTTTAAGTCCAAAGAGGAACCATTGCAATGAGATAGAGATGAAGAGTCATCACTAATGAGCACAATATCAACATTGCAATTTCCCTCACCACTCACCATATCATTACCTTGTGTCTTGCAACACGTTGGTGAAGTGGAAGAAGATGATATATCATCACGGCCGGAGGTGGAAGCAACTTGGAGCTCTTCATGATGTGAAGGGGAAGAGAGCTCCTCGGAGACACCACCGACCAAATGAGAAGTGGATCCACCAAACATTTCCTTAAGCTTGATCCACATCTCATGAGACGATTTTCGCTTTATATATATCAAGAACCTACGAAAATCGGGTCTCAAAGAGAATAAAAGCTCATTAGATACTTGAGCTTCAAGATGTAAGTTTTTCTCATCCTCTAAAGATAGATTTTGAGAATCCATCGGAGGAGAAAAACCGACATCTAGAAATTGCTCTATATGTGGACACAAGGTCCGAAGCTTACAAAGCAAGCAATTTCTCCACAAAAGATAATTTGTGCCATTAAAGACAATTGTGTCATTGTGCACTAAATTACTAGCCGACATCTTTACTCTCAAGGCGGTGAAGCCTAAAACAAGGAGAGACCTTGCTCGATACCAATTGAAAGATCGAGATGTCGCCTAGAGGGGGGGTGAATAGGCAATTACAAACTCTTGCGGATTTGTCTTGTATGAATGCGGAATTAAACTATCGTTTAGTTTACAAGCACAAACCCTAAATATGCTAAGCTCAACTAAGTGTAACAATAGCAACTAGAGCTAAGCAAGATATGCACAAGATATATGTAGCACAAGTGATAGCAAGATATATGTACTTCAAGCACGATGGCTATCACAAGGAAAGAGAGCTCGGGTATAGAAATAACCGAGGCACGCGGAGACGAGGATGTATTCCCGTGTTCCCTTGCTTTGCAACAAGGTACGTCACGTTTGGAGGAGTGGAGGTCCCACGAAGGATTCCCCGCGCCACGAAGGCTCACCCTATTCTCCGAACCACACCCACGAAGGATAATGGCCCTTTCCTTATGGTTAGCTTTTCCTCCGCTCCGGAGATGGCAAGCTCCACAACCACTTCACAAGCTCCACGAAGGAGAAGTCCGGGCCTCTTCACAATCTTCTTGAAGAGATCACCGGAGCACCAATCACCAAGCCAACTAGGAGGTCACCCTCCAAGAGTAACAAGCTCACGGTCTCTCACTCGAACAAATCGTGGTGGAGAGCTCAACACTATGCAATGATGCAAAGCAAGAACACCGGAGGTGTTCAAGTCCTTCACACTCAAATCCCACCAAAGCAACGAATGCTAGGATGAGATTGGAGAGGAAGAACAAGGGGAAAAGTCAACCAAAGACTCCAAGATCTAGATCCCAAGAGATTCCCTCACTTAGAGAAGAATTGGTTTGGTGGAAGTGTAGATCTAGATCTCCTCTCTCAAATCCTCAAATATGAGCAAGTATGGTTGGAGGATTCAAGGGGAAGAGCAAGTTCTTCAAATAGTAGCAATGGAGGAGAGAGAATGGGAAGAACTTGTTTGGCTCAAGGTGGAAGAAGCCTATTTATAGCAAAGGGAGAAATAGAGCTGTTGGGGAAAAAGACAGGAAATAAACAAAGGAAAACGGGCTGAAAAAACGCTCTAAGAGGTGCCCCAGCCGGCAGGCAGGCCGGCCGACCGGAGCTCGGGCCGGAGAGGCCGGAGGCCTGCCCGGTCGGACCGGCCCACCGACCGGGGCTAGGCAGTGGTGCGCTTGGGCGGCAAACAGCCACAGGCTGCGCGGGGGAGAGACGCCAGGCCGCGTGGGCCACGGCGGCCCACCAGCGCCGAGCGGCGCGGAGCCCAGGCCGCGCGGAGGCGCGCGACAGGAGCGCGGGCCGGACGAGGTGGCGGCCCGGTTAAGGGTCCGGTCGGACCGGGGAACGCGCCAGCCAGGCCGGTCAGGGACCGGGCCTTAGGCCGGTCATGGGCCAAAGGCCTCCGGCCGCAGCCGGATGGCACCGGTCACCAGGCCGGTCCGGGACCGGGTGGGCCGGCGCGCGGCCCGGCGACCGGGCGGCCGGCCGGCTGCCACGCCCGCTTTTTTCTTTTCTTTTCTTTTCTTTTCTCTTTCCCTTTTCTTTAATAACAAATGCTCCCGAACTCCGAATCGCATGAAACCAATTTTGTTTGGAAGATAACAACGAATGCTATCTTATAGAAAGTGAAAACCCAAGAATCTGTAGGAGGGGATTTTATCATGAATATAAAAGGTAGAACCTTATATCATGAATAACAGGTAAAATCACCCAACCTCGAAAACACAATAGAAGATGCATGTGAACTCCGTTTTCGATGAACTTGGGCTTGTTGTAAAGCTAGCAACAAGCTCAAGAACCTCACACCGAGAAATACCAAGAAGCAATAAGAATATGCAACGCATGCAAGGATTGAGCTCCCTAAGACGATGTGATCAAGTTAACCAACCGAAAGCCCCTCTTGATAGTGCGGCTATCTATCCTATAATCCGGTCTCCCAACATCCACCTTGAGACCGGTAAAAGGAAAACCTAGCAAGGCCATACCTTTGCCTTGCGCATCCCGCTTGATCTTGATGATAACTCTTCAAGCTTCACTCAAGCCGGAATGCCTCACTTGACCAATGTTGCTTCGTGAAGACTCACAAATGCTCCCCCATACACTATGATGGGAAAGCTCCATTGATACACATCTTCACAAGTCCATTATCACCAAATGGATGGCAAGCTTCAAGTATGTGATTCACTTGAGATGCTCATCTTGAACTTGCCCAACTCAACCTTGTATCTTCACATACTCACATAAGATAGAGCATGGCTAATATTGAGTTCCACATAAGAACTCCATCCTCATTTCTTCTTATTGATCATGTCACATGTATATATCTTCATACCGATGATCTTGATGCCAATACACAAGATATACCTTTATCTTCATGGCATCCATACTTGAATCCAACACATGGAGAGCAAGTAGTACCTATGGAATATTCCTTCATATAAACTCAATGAAAACATTAGTCCATAGGGGTTGTCATTAATTACCGAAACCACACATAGGGGCAATGTACCCTTACAAGTACAAGTTAGGAAAACTGAGTAGAACTAAGAGGGGGAAAAGTGAGGAAATGTTTATCGGAAGGGCAAAACTGAGTAGGACTGAGTAAAACAAGTAGGCCCGGAGGGGGAAAACTGAGTAACACTAAGTAAAACAGGGGCACCCAAATAATAAAGGGACTAAGGGAAATTGAAGCTTTTGGCATAAAAATTGTAAAATTGTGTTATTTGAACAATATATTACATTTTGGCCGACGTGATATTGTTTGCAATTCAAAGATACACAAGTGTGACGAATTTGGACTCATTTGGACAAAGTTTGTAAGCATAGTGGGTATTTGGGAGGTGTATTGAGCAGAAAGCCCTGCATCTTCATAGCTAGTAGCTCATGGACTAGGAAGTGATTTTGAAGCTTTTGGCATAAACACTTCATATCTCTATATTTCCTTTTCCATTATTATTTGTCTAGGTTGTAGGTAACATAACTAGACTCCATGGGAAGGTTCCACCATGTTTTGAATTATTTTGAATTAAACCCTAAACCCTAAAACCCTTAAACCCTAAAACCCTAAACCCTAGAGAAAATGATAAATGTGGCTTAAATGTGGCATACAAATTCAAATTGTTCAACACAAAGGCATCCCCAATACAAAGGGAACCCCAATACAAATTGTTCAACACAAAGGGATCCCCAATACAAAGGGAACCCCAATACAAATTGTTCATACAAATTCAAATTATTCAACACAAAGGCATCCCCAATACAAAGGGAACCCCAATACAAATTGTTCAACACAAAGGGATCCCCAATACAAAGGGAACCCCAATACAAATTGTTCATACAAATTCAAATTAGTTGTTCAGAATAAAATCTTTCTCTTGCTCCTGGTGTGACTCGCTGGGGCCACCACCTTACTCCGGGTAACCCTACCAGGGATATTACCGGTGTCTACCTTCCTTTTGCCCTCTTTCTTGTTCTTCTTCTTCTGCGAAGCTTGTGCTTTTTCTTCTGCCATCAGCTCTTCGAAGTGAGCACTAGTCTGGGCCATACCACTTTCGAAGCAATCTCGATTATACTGTTCCCTCTCCTCTGGACTCATCGGTTGAAGCAGCTCTACATCCATCTGTTCCCTCTGCTCTCGATCCATCGGTTCAAGCAGCTCTACATCCATCTGTTCCCTCTGCTCTCGATCCATCGGTTCAAGCAGCTCTACATCCATCTGTTCCCTCTGCTCTCGATCCATCGGTTTAAGCAGCTCTACATCCATCTGTTCCCTCTGCTCTCGATCCATCGGTTCAATCTCCTCATGTTCAATTGCTCGCTTCAATCTCCTCTTGCATTTGTCTGCTTCAATCTCCTCATGTTGAACTGCTCGCTTCAATCTCAAGTTGAATTGCTGCTTCATTCTCCTCTCGCATTTGCTTGCTCCCGCCTGATCTTCCATTCCAAAAGCTGGGTCAACTCCATTTTTACAAAGCCTAGCAATGTGTCCAGGGATTCCACAACGTTTGCACTTACGTTTTCGAATCGGTGCACCACCCTCTCGCACTAGCTCGATCCTATTCTTCCTCGGCCTACCTGCCGGTCTAGTCAATACTCGGAGAGTACAGTTTGAAGCCTGGATCGACTTTCATCCATTGGTCTTTTCCCAACAAGGTAGGAACATTCATAGCATATGCAGCCCTAAATTTGGCAACAGAGAAATACTCTGACACATACTGATCAACTTCACCATCTTCACCCCCTATAACACTCATGAAAAACAATGCGTGTATGCAGGGTATCCCACGGATCTGCCATCCCCTACAATGGCATGTCCTATCAACCAAACTCACTGGATACCTCCACTGCCTGTTTTTACTGTCAGTGTAGGTTACCTCAGCCTCCATTCCTTTTCTGACGCATTGCATCCTCAATTGTTTTGCCCTGTCATGCAAAGACTTAATCAAAGATGGGAGCATGAGATGGCCAGCATATTTTGTGGATGCAATTCTTTGACGCAGATCGATCTTTATCATGATCATCTCGCCTAATCTTATCAAATATTTGCCACAACATAAGCCCTTTCAATGACTTGACCTTTGAATTGAAACTCTCCGCAAGGTTACTTGTTACATAGTCTACCTTGCAAATTTCATTGAATTGGCTTCTTGACCACACCCTACCATGATGTTCATCCAAGTACTCCTTCACCCCGGGTTTTTGTTTATACAACACATCCAAATGAAACAGATGCTTCCTAGAGCTGCATGTGTATGAAGCTGGCCATAGGTTGTCAGTAAAACTTTACCCTTGAATTTCTTTGTAAAATTCTGTACCAAGTATCGCATACATTCCCTATGCTCCACTCCAGGGAATACTGCTTCTACCACACTCTCCAAACCTTTGCAAGCGTCTGTGTGGATAACAAGTCTTGGTGGATGACCTATAAGGTCGCGCAAATTCTGCAGAAACCAAGTCCAACTTTCCTCTGACTCAACCTCCAAAACTCCATAAGCAACAGGGAACATCCAATTATGTCCATCAACTGCAGTAGCAGCAACTAGCTGTCCTTTAAACCTGCCATGAAGAGTTGTTGCATCCACGGCCAAATAAGGCCTCGCAACCGTCCAAAAGCCTTTCCAAGCAAGCTTTGAAACAAACAAAAGCCCTTCTAAAACATTCCTTGTGCATTACCTTCCCGCTTTTCAATTTGTAGGGAACTCGTATGCTTGTCTATCGCTACAACACTGCCTGGACTAGCCATCTCCACTTCAGCTTTGAAAGTGTAAAGCAACTGAAAGCTTTCATTCCATGGACCATTGATCTTGTCAAGAGCCATTTCCTTTGCATAGAACATCCTCATGTAAGGTACTTTCATTTTAAACTTCTCAACCACCTTTTCTCGGAGTGCCTGTTGGACCAAGTGAAGGAGTTTCTCTCAGCCAATCTAGGATTATATCTCGCCAACCACCTAGTCTTCGCTAGCTTTGTTTTCAGCTCTGGCTCTCCCCCTAGAGGTGGACACCTATGGACCTCCTTATTCTTCTTTATCTGAAACATAATGATAAGGGATGTCAGTAATAGAAAACAAATTTTATACCGTGATCTAAAATACACAACTGGTTGGCGTAGTACCTGAACCAAGCTGCTTCTGCGCATTGTGGATGCATGCAGCTTCCACCTACACCTCTTGTATGGGCATTTAACTGTGAACCTACCTGGCTCACTTTCAATAACCTCATAATTATTCTTAGAGAGAATGCAATATGTAGTAATTGCATTACGGCAGTCCATCATCGTTTGAAACACGGTGCCTTCTGCAAGCCGAGGATCCTCCCTGTTCCACTCAATTGTTGGCAAGTCATCACCTTCGTAATCGGCTAAAACGAGGCTGTCATTGTTCTCATTCCTCTCTTCATCATCAGTGTCATCAAATCTGGCACCAAAAGAAATATCTTCCATGTACTATTGATCCTCCATTGCCTGCTTACTGCATCGATCTACCAATTCAGGAAACATCAACTCATCCTCATCATCTTGAGGAGTCTGATCCTCAATGTCTGCATCGTCCTCCACATCGACCGTACGAATGATCTGGCTACCACTAGCATTGGGGATAGATGGTGCTGCTGTGGACCTACAAGGAGCGCCACGGCGCACACTATTAGCAGAGGCAGCAGCAGTAGAGAGACATGATGCCCGACCACCTGATGATGCCCCGACACCGGATGATGCCCGGCCCCTGTCCACATGGATACGAATTTTACCGAACCGGCAAGAAGCATTCAAAGCAAAAAGAATTCCCAGATCATCTTCGGAAATTAATGGAACAAATCTTCCCTCCGGGCTGTTGAAATATTCGAAATGAACTGCATCGAAAGAGCTCCAGGTGTACTTATCGTAGATGTTAGCTTTGAAATCCCTCAACGAGATGGTGGTTGCAACCACCGCAGGGAAGTAAAACCCATTCTTATAGCGTTTAGAATCACGCGTAAAGCTAGAATCCAGCCTAACCACCAGCCGAAAAGCCGCTGGATCCATCCTATTCGAAAAGCAACGCAGTTAGTTGAGCAACAACGATTGGCGCTCAAAAACTGCCTACTGTTAATTGACATAGGCAGACGATGCTTACCCGGATGGAATCCATGCGTTAGATCCCTCCGATTCCCAATCTTCTCCACGGGCTGACGGGAATAGGCGGCACACCGGACGGAAATACAAAGAGGACAGGGGTAGATCCGGATCCGGTGGAGGCGGAGCCCTCTCCGCCTCCCGGGGGTGGTGGTGGGGGCGGGGCCGGCTCGGCGGCGGACGACGCCATAAGGTAGGTGGGCGGGACGGCGTGGCGGTGGAGGGCGGTGTGTGAGCTCCTCCGGTCTCGGGCGGAGGGGAAAGCTTTGGGTCGGCTCTTCCAGGTCAACGGTCAACACATTTCGAAAGCAACGGTCAAGTCAAAACCACCGCGGCTCCCTAGCCGTCACCGGTAACGGAAGGCCTCCGACCGGACGGCAACCCTCCCGTCCGAGCCTCTGCGAGGGGTTTCAAACTAGAGGGAGGGGAAAACTGAGGAAAAGTTAAGAGGCTGGGGAAAACTGAGTACAACTAACGAACCAGGGGCACGAGAACAAAAAACCCTAGAAAAAATGTAGTCTCGTTCCTCTCTACACCCAAGCATGATTTTGTTCTTTCCATTGAAGGTCCACTCGAGCTCGATATTATCGATATTTTGTTTGGAATATTAGGCACATATTATAAGATATCGGCTATAAAGAAAGGGTCACCGCCTTGATTTCAAGTATATCCCGCATCAACATGAGAGGAGGCAGCCATGTCATATGGTCCGCTGCATTGGCTTAGCTCGAGAACCTTCTCCAACGACAACTAGGATGAGGACTGGTGCGGAGGGAAGGAGAGGAGTCAGGACCAGTATAATTTTATCTAAGTTTAAATGTATCTAGACAATCTTGGGGTCCAGCCCTACTGGTCCTCCCCTATCTCCGCCAGTATATGGTCGGCTGCATTGGCTTAGCTCAATAGCCTTCTCCAACGACAACTAGGGTTTTGAGGAGTTAGGACCCAGTATAATTTGTTTCCTTTTTAAAATTTACATATACTTCCTCGGTTTCATAAAAAAATCTTAATTTTATCTAAGTTTAGATGTATTTTGGACAATTAAGTGAAGACATGCTTCGAGGGAGGGAGTACAATACTGGGTTGTGTGCACGTTTGATTTTGTGGATTCTTTTTGAAGAAATGGAAATACCGCGATGTGACAAGACTTCCAGTGGGCCCGTCCACGACACGAGTCCTCCGCCCCAGTCAGTTGAGTTCCCCGTGTGCGTGTCTGCCTACTTCCATGCGCTGCGCTCACATGGAGCCTCGCGCACCAACACCAGCCACCTCTGCCTCGCCATTCGCAAGCCTGTAGCGCAGCAACCACAACGCGGCAGCTGCACCACCTGAGCCACCCACGCCGATCGCCGAAACCTCGGCGTGCTCCAAGCATGAGGTTCCCCAGCGCGGCTGGCGGCGGGAGCGGGGACGCGGGGTTCGTGCGGGCGGACCAGATCGACCTCAAGAGCCTCGACGAGCAGCTAGAGCGCCACCTCAGCCGCCAGGAGCGAGGAGGGGCGGCCTCTTCCCAGCCCGGGAGCCGCCGCGGCGAGTCCCCGAGGCTGGGGGAGCCGTTTCCGCCGCCGCCGCCTCCGCAGCCGCAGCAGCAGCAGCGGCGGCGCCGGGAGGACTGGGAGGTTGACCCCGCCACGCTCGTCATCAAAGGTGTCATCGCCCGCGGCACCTTCGGCACCGTCCACCGCGGCGTCTACGACGGCCAGGACGTCGCCGGTACCGTGCCACCTCTACTTCACATTCACTACTGCTCTGAAATTTACGCGTACAGTGCCTCCCAGTTCCAGTGCCCGTAACCTGCTCGATGAAATTGCATTTCTGTTCAGTGTTCCGAGCGCTACACACTTCTTGGTTCCGACCAATTATTTCCTTTGCGAGTTCTTGGGAAACGTAGCTTCTTTATTTACTTCTATCTATGAGTGTTCGATCCTCTGATCCTAGGATGCAACGGTGACTAGGATGCATGAGCTGATCGATCGATGGCAATGCCATTTACTTTTCCGTCCTCTTTTCCCCGGTCAAGTCACCAGTGCGTCTCCTTGTCAGCAAATTGCTAAAGTTGGCACCTCTGCTTTCCTCGATTCCGCGGTGCATTCCGTGACTGCCGGTAGATAAGCCCGCCTTTTCTCTGTAACGCTCCCTCCTCATGTGATCCGAACCAACCAACTTTAAAGTTTTATTAGCAGGCGTGATGCATGTGTTCATCTTATGATGAGCCCCTGGAAGTTGGAGGTAACAAATCAAAGCAGTTGGTCTTTTGGACTAAAAAGGTTGCAACTTGCAAAGGCCCTAGTACTTTTCAGGGGACAAATGTGATGGAGAAGCATCTCAGCCAGGCTTGGATTTCCAAAAATGTCCGGAATTTTTCTCCTAAATTACATATACATGAGAAGCTTGGCATTGTCTCACCAGGCGTAATCACATGACATGCAGGACGATTCAAAATCGACATGCTTGTCTTTGTCTGTCCACAACTTTGTCACATGTTCCACTGTCTCACCAGGAGATTTAATTTATTCTGTTGAAAAAAGAAAATCCCCGTTCAGTTCCATACAATGGAATTGGAACACCATACCGGATGTGTCAAAGCATTTTCTTACTATGGGTTTCTTTTATTTTTGCAATGAAATCAGTGAACAATGGTTTGTCAGTTATCACATTCCACTCCCAGACATTTGAATCTGGCTTTGTATTTCATTTGCATGTTAAGCACTTATTTGGAGTGAGTCTCTTTCATCCGGTTTTCCACGCCACACATAAAGCTGTAACTGGTATCCATATACACCTCAAAGAATTGCTGTTCGACATGCAGTGGCTAATATGCTCTCAAGAGACAAGAGTGCTAAATGTATTTTGTTCATGAATAATTTGTCACCTTTGGTCCTTAGTAAGTGCTAACCTACTATTTGAGATTTGGATTTACTACCAATATAGTAGCATGGACTGCCTACTATTTTCGATGTGCCAAACTACTAATATAGTAGCATGAATTTATTACTAATACAGTAGCATGGACTGCCTACTATTTTGATGTGCCAAACTAAATTTACTTTCATTTTGAAAATAATTTTTTTATTTGTCCAGTGAAATTGCTTGACTGGGGCGAGGATGGTCATAGATCAGAGCAAGAAATTACTGCACTAAGATCAGCATTCGCACAAGAGGTTGCTGTCTGGCATAAACTTGATCACCCAAATGTTACTAAGGTAGGCTTTGGCTGAAGAGGTCCATTTCCTGCCTTTTCAAATTTCATAGGTAAATTTTGCTGATAATATACATACCAAATCAGTTTGTATTCATGTCCATTTCATAAAACACTGAGTACAAGGTTGACATGCTGAAATTGTTCTCCAATATCATTATAGTCCATTATAACCACATGGGAAAGCTTGTTTCTAACATGAGATATGTACAAACTACAACATTAGAATTGTGTGGGCAATTATCCCCTTGGTGTCACTTTTATTTTATGGCTAGATATCTGCCATCATATTGATAAGTAGTTGAGTATAGCTATCTATCTATATGTTCTTAATTGTCATATAAGTTAATTCAAGGCATGCCATGTTATTTTATAAAACTCTACAGGATTTTCTCTTTTGGATAAATGACTTATTGAGGTTATATGACCCCCCGGCAGAGAACATTAGAACATGGCAAATTTGTTTTTGGTAATATGAGTTGATGTGATCCTTTTTGGTGTAGCATATGCTACAATAGAATATGGTAAAACAAATCTATCAAACAATTTATTGGAGGCCCTAATTTTGTAAACTATCCAACTCATTGTGGTTTATAATCGCTGGGACAATAAATCTCCGACACGGACACGGCCTCTCTGCCCTGCATCCGTATCGGATACGGTATCCGACACGGACACGGCCTCTCTGCCCCGTATCCGTGTCGGATACTGTATTTTTTTTCATATCCTTTGCGAATGTAGATTTATTCTCTGGCTGTCCTAATATAATTTTGAACTTCATCTGGCAGTTTATTGGGGCTATAATGGGTGCCAGAGATCTAAATGTACAGACAGAACATGGGCATCTTGGCATGCCGAGCAACATTTGCTGCGTCGTTGTTGAGTACCTTGCTGGTGGTGCACTGAAAAATTTCCTGATAAAGAATAGGAGAAGAAAGCTAGCCTTTAAAGTTGTTGTCCAGTTAGCTCTTGACCTTGCCAGGGGGTAAGTAATAGTTAGATTACTTTGGGTCTTTTTCTTCTAGCTTTTTCTATGTTGTCCCTTGAGTTTCGGAAAATCTCACTGCTATCTTTGCATTTAAATAGATTAAGTTATCTTCACTCAGAGAAGATAGTGCATCGTGACGTCAAGACTGAAAATATGCTTCTTGACAAAACAAGAACTGTGAAAATCGCTGATTTTGGTGTTGCTCGAGTTGAGGCTTCAAATCCTAGTGATATGACGGGTGAAACAGGCACACTTGGTTACATGGCACCTGAGGTATGTTTGATCTTTAACCATTGTTTTTCACTTGTGTGTGATTACAAGAAGGACACACGCACGCCAACCATCAAACATGCACACACCAGCACTAGAAAACCTCCTAAGTACAAGCCTAAAATTGCCATTCTAGGGATAAACCACAAAGTTCATACCAAAGTGCACCGTGTGAACTTAAAGGCGAGCACCAGCATTTGAACCCATGGGCAGAGTGGTGAACCAGAACTTCATTATTTCATCAATAAGTCAATAACTGGTTCTCTAACTGTAAGCATTAGATTTTTTTAGTGAAGTAAAACCCAGAAGCACCGAATATAAAAAAAGGAGACACATATCTTGAAGTTGATGTGTTGTGTTCCTTGTTTTTAGCGATTGAGGGTGTGTGCTTCTGGTACTATCCTCATTTGCTTATACATAATGACATCAATGTACAGGTCCTCAATGGCCATCCTTACAACAGGAAATGCGATGTTTATAGCTATGGGATCTGTTTATGGGAGATATACTGCTGCGACATGCCATATCCTGATCTCAGCTTCTCAGAAGTAACTTCTGCTGTTGTCCGACAGGTAAAAAGATGGGTTCATGTCCTGTTTCCTGTTCGTGTTGCTGGGCACTTGTTTCTCTGAACCACCGAAAACATAAAAAAGAATATATCTTTGTTGTACAGAACCTGAGGCCTGAGATACCGCGGTGCTGCCCAAGCGCTTTGGCAAACGTGATGAAGCGCTGCTGGGATGCAAACCCCGACAAGCGGCCTGAGATGGCCGAGGTGGTGTCCATGATAGAGGCAATTGACACGTCCAAGGGTGGCGGCATGATCCCAGTAGACCACTCCCAGGGATGCTTCACCTGCTTCCGTCAGTACCGAGGACCCTGACGATTTGGTCTGACTGTGGCACTGTTACCTGAACCTGATTGATGATCGATGTCGCTACATCTCAATGTAATTCTAATCACACCCGTTAATGGCTAATTGAGATACTTCTCTGGTGTAAATGCCCGCTCCATCTCGTCCTTGCATGTTTGACATACCCTAGGATGAAGCTCCGAGTTTAGCATGAGGTCCACTGTACTATTGCAGTTTACAGTCTCATGGTCTGAAGTGGGCCCCATGTACCATTGCAGTTTATATAGTACTAATATCTTTGCAGAATGTGAATAAAGAATATGATTCCCGTTTAAGGATGCGAGATCATTTTTTTCTTCAGTTCTGTAGAACTGTTGTGAAAATTCTTCCTTGCAACCGAGGAAAATGTCTGGATGCAGGAGATTTGTTTGCTGATTTTTGGTGTTGCTCGAGTGAAGGCTTCAAACCCTAGTGATATGATGGGCGAAACAGGCATACTTGGTTACATGGCACCTGAGGTATGTTTGATCTTTAACCATCTAGAGATAATTATCGTAGTTCTCTATCATTTACCATTTACTGCTAAGGACTCTAATCAGACCAAATTTTGAAATCAGATGCATAGTAATGCAAGTAAACATTGTTTGGGGAGTTCAAATTGCAAGATTGCTTCCTTCCATATCATGTATTTTTGGATTTTTTTTTTTTTTTTGAAGTTGCTCCTACTTGCGCCATTGCTTCATAGCCTCATTGATTCTTGTCTGCACGGTAGCATGTTGTTATAAAAGCGACAAGTAAATAACGAAGAACGAAACAAGAACACACGCATGGTAACACAAGATTTTAACGTGGAAAACCCTCTCCAACAAAAAGAGGTAAAAACCACGGGCGCCAGCCAGAAAACTTCACTATTTTGGAGAGTGTTTACAAACGCCGTGGGATATCTTATAATCTGATAAACCCTAGCCGGCGGCAGGTATTTATAAACGGTGGCATCGATCCATTCGTCAGAAGTTAGCCTACCGGCGATGAGCCTCGCTCCGGCTCGTCAGAAGTTAGCCTCCCTTTAGAATAAATTTAGATCACAATACAACACATGTCATGTTGTTCATTATCCAGTTCTATGCAGTAGATTATTGGGTTGTGTGTGATTACAAGATGCACGCACTCACGCGCAAAACCCTCACACCTTCGCTAGAACACCGGCAGTTTGGGGATAAACCATAAATCTCACGAAGTTTCTACCACTAAAACTTCATCATATCACCAAGAGGTTGTACTCTAACTAAGCAATAGATTTTGGTAGTGAAATAAGTCGAGAATAATTATTTCCACACGCCCAGGATGCAGCACATCATGAGATACATAGATTATTATACATCTAGTTAGAATCTACCAGCTTAAACCCATACACGATTGAAAACATCAAACTAACTGAAAGGCACGCCATTACCGAGAGGACGAGAGAGCTAACTGCAAACCCAAACCACACACATTCTCTGCTTAATCAGTTACCTTAGCTCGCAAGCTAGTTCACCACACGGCAGTTGCGGCGGACCTCGCCGGCGGCGCGGCCTCCGCTCGGCGCCAGCCTCCCCATTCTCAGCATGGAAGCCGCGAAGTCGTCGAAGAAGAGCGACGCGTCGAACGCGTAGTCGGCAACGAGCGCCGCGATGTCCTCTCCGCCGGCGGGCGAGGCCAGCGCCTGGTCGGACGGCAGCAGGCCCTCGCCGGAGAGCAGGTTGATGTAGTACTGGTTGTCGAAGGTGGCCGGCGTGGCCAGGTCCAGGTGCGCCAGCGCCGACCCCGCCGACCCCGCGCACAGCTGCTGCAGCGACTGCAGGAACCCCATGTCCTTGGCCGACCCGGCCGAGACGCCGACGCCGGCGATGCGCGCGCTGAACGTCGTGCACCGAGCCTTCCCGATGGTGTGCGCGCCTATATATGTTTGTTTGCGTCATGCGCGCATGATTAGCGTACGTATATATTGCGTGCGTGTTAGTTGTGCGTTGGGATAGAGAGACTGGAGATGCCAACTGATTACCGGAGAGGGCGACCATGTCTTTGGCGGAGAGGCCAACGTCGGTGAACTTCTGCACGAGCGTGGCGACGCCGGAGGTCGGTGCAGGGAGGTTACTGTTGGCCGCCTGGAGGCTCGCGGTGCGGCTGTCCTTCCGGCCGAGCTCCACCTGCCAGTTCGGCCCACCAGACTGCATCGGCGGCGATCGATGAGTCACACGCTTAAACCTTTGCATGAAATGTGATATGCGATCGGTGAGCAAACTTACGGCCACGACGGAGTCGCGCGCGGCGATGGCGAGGACGTCGGCGCAGGAGACGGTCTCTGGGCACAGCTGCTCGAGCTCGGCCTTGATGGCGTCGATCACCTCGAACCCCCTCAGCGAGTTGGCGTTCGGTCCTGCCGTCTTCTCTCCGATGAAGAAGGACGTGTCGTCCAGGAGCACGGAGCCGTCGCAACCCTGGCAGAAGAAAACAAGAAGCAACAAGCTCACGGTCAAAGTGCGCGCATGCGGCCAGCTTGCCTCGTTAGACTAAAGATCTTCTTTTGATGATCACTTACATTGACGAAGCAGTCGTGGAAGTGGAGGCGGAGGAGGGAGGCGGCCATGCGGGGGTCGGCGGCGACGGCGTTCTCGACGGCCGCGCGGACGATCTCCTCAGCGAGGGGGCAGTTAGACAGGTACGCGTCGCCACCGAGGGACACGCCAGCGCTGGCACCGGCTCCGCCGTATCCGATGCTCACGGAGGCGCCGGCGCCGCCGGTGACGCAGGACTTGTTGACGGGCGTGGCGTCGGCGGCAGCGGCAAGTGCCGAGAGCAGGAAGACAAGGGCCACCGTGGCGAGCTCCATGGCAGGCAGGACACGAAGGATGCTGCAGTTGGATGTGTCTCAGTGATGCTCCCAGTGTGTGACGCTACGTTGTGGTGATGGGGATTGAGATGCATGGTAGGTCACCTTTATATAGACAGAGCCAGCAAGATCGGCAGCAGGTAGATAGCAGGCCTTTTGCGGGACACGATTTTTCTAACGGAACCGGTAACTACCGGTGAAGCATCCGCGGTTCGCTCATCCCTCGTGATTCGAGGTTGAAAGCGTCGTATTTTCCTTTCTGGTTTCGTATTTCATGCTGCTTGTACCGAACAGTTCTGATATACGTAGAATACATGGCTGGCCCACTTGATACACTAAATATCAACGCGCAGACCATCCCCTGAATCTCTCTCTTCTCTCTCTCTCAATCTAGATCGAGAAAAAACTCCACTGCAGCTATGTGACGGCGGCCAGACCAGGAAGCTCGAGTTGGCGGCCCGCGGCCGAAACAGGAAGCTCGAGTTTGCGGGCCAAGACGGCGTTCAGAACCGCGGCAAGGCTGCGCCTAGAACGGCGGCGGCAATGCATGAGCGACGGCTCGAGCTTGTAGCGCAGAGCCTCCGCTTGCAAGAGGCCAAGAGCCGAGGCTGCGGAATTGCGGCCGCAACGACGGTGAGTCTACGGCGTCCCGCATGAGGATTAACAGGAGGAAGACAAAGCTGCGTCTGCCAATGTTTCTATGTGCAGCCTAGGTTTGGGATTCGGTTTCTAGATCTAGGGATTTTTTTTTATGGATTTTGATGTCGATTCAAATATAGGCAATGGTTTTGATGGATATGTAGATCTACTCTTTCGTTTGCTCTAAGATTTGAAACGAATTTGATTTCATTTGCAAAAAAGTACTAATTTGATTACTCTATTTCTCTATAAACTTGTGAAATATTTGTGGTGCACTGAAATGAATGTCAAATCAATTTGAAATGATATCGAAATTTGTGTACGATATGTGAAATACAAATGAAAAACTGTATGGAATGCTATGATCTATTGTGCCATGTTTCTTCTTTCATTCTCATGTGTGGCCAATCTAAAATAAATGTGAGAACTTTTTGATTTACAACTGATTTCTGCCTAAAAAATGTGAGCATAATTGGATAATATTTGGTCCTCGTAAATTAGATATATCATATACTTCTCAATAACAAAAATGGAATATGTGTCATATGGCATTCGTACCAACTAGGTACACTAACCATGCTTGCTTGTAACATATCTGGTTCGATTAGCTCACATATATATGTATGTTAGTTGTGTCATCCAGTATTTGGATCATAAAAAGGATGTCTCATATTCCCACGCGATATAAAAAATATGTTGATGTGATACTGGTATCCACAATCAAAACAAACATTGAGGATATTTTGATATTTTCTAAAATGGAACTGAAACTAATTTGACGATTTATCAATTGGAATGAAAAATAACACACAATAAATGGTAACATTATACCCAAATGGTAC
Organism: Lolium rigidum; assembly: GCF_022539505.1. NCBI lineage: Eukaryota > Viridiplantae > Streptophyta > Magnoliopsida > Poales > Poaceae > Lolium > Lolium rigidum. Next base: position 158,095,320 of record NC_061513.1, on the reverse strand, counting down.
CGAATCCATACTTAGAATAATATATTTTATATTTTTTATTTGAATTCAGTTGGTCGTAAAAACATTTAAGATATTTTCATAAAAAATCTGAAACGGAATGAAACTATTTTGAAGAAAAATAACTAGAATATGTGCAAATCATATCTGTGTGAAAAAAATTGAAATATGTGTGAAAAAGGAACTGAACTTCTACAAGGTTTTCTTAAATTTCATACAAATCACGATTACTAATTTGTATCCAAAAACTGGGTCAGAGTTCACTCTCAGCTGGGATTATTAGGCAGGTGTGGTGGAGTCGGCTCAATCAACGCATGGAGCGGTGAGCTACACATCAGACATACCACGTGGGTGGGGTCCACCAAATAGTAGTAAATCAAGACACATGGTTTCAGGAGGAATACGAACCCAGTGTATGTCATTCTGCACGAATCACGAGATTTTTTTGTGGTCGATTTTTGTCCGGTAACTACCGGTTCCGCTAGAAATCACTTTCCGGCCTTTTGCGTGACTGTCCCGCCCTTGTGTTCGTCCATGGTGGTGTGGTGGTACTATGCACCATGATTGACGAGCTGGAGTTGGCAGAGCTTGGCTGCTTGGGAGTTGGGGAGAGAGCATGCATGTGTGCGCGCGCATGAAGCGGTCAAATCACGGGATTGAAAGCGAAGAAGCTCATCATGAGTTCATGACATTTGTGTTGGACACTGAGTTACCAGGGAAACCAGACGAGAGATAGACTGATCACTGATGTGTGCAGCAGCAGGGTGACCGACCGCCAACCGGGTCTCGCCCTTGCCGTTCAGCTTGCGCATGCACGCATTGCGCTGCTCCAGAGCGTACTGTACTGCCTAGTGTGCTGAGATGCAGGCTGACCAAAGAAAAGTTCGAGGCTAGCTGACTGAGATTGCCAACGAGTAGGTGTGTATACGCGTAGTCGGTGAAACCGTCCAACGGCCACGTATGCTTTGCTAGCTCGATCTTGCTAGTATTTTTTTTTCCCCAAGTAGGGAGCTCGATCTTGCTACTCCCTCCCGGCCTAGGTATTTGTTTGCAAGTTTAGACAAAATGTAGACTAAAATGTGTCTACGTTTATTGAACTTGCGACAAGTATTTAGAGCAGGAGAGGACTAGTATATTCTTTTGAAATAGGAGCTCAATCGAAAAAAAGATTTAAAATAGAGTTTCGACATTCCACGCTAAATTTTGCTCACTATGACGCTATTTACAAAATAGTATGTTATATCGCGCTGAAACATCATAGCGGTAGCTCACTGTTTTTTGCAACATACTGGTACAAGGGTTTGAGTTTTCCTCGTTAGGGAGAGAAGAAATTTCTTCTTGTTTGTTATATATATGGTGATGAACATCAATTAGTTTATTCTTGTTCAGAATTGGAAGATAATATCGGTAATACTGATAATTCTTAATAAATAATTTATACTATGCCGTTGTCTCGTGAAATATTGATGTTAGCTTTCTAAAAAATTGGAGAAATATTTTTTAATGTGATTATGTATGTATGAATATATCACTTTTGGACTGAAATCCTTTATTTTAGACTACATCTGGTGTTTTTTAAACGCTATTGGAAATATAGCACGATATAGCACGCACGAAATTTAGAGGATGCTACCCCTATTTCTTTTAGCACGCTATTTTAGAACTCAAAACTCCCATCTTTGAACGCGATAGAGGGAGGATGAAAAATCTGAATTACATCTACAACAACAACAATGTAGAGGCTCTGAGCATGCTTCGGATGATAAGATGCCCTTTTAATCACTGCGTGAACACATACATGGTTAGGGGATTGCTTCAAGATAACATCCACATATGTATCGAAGAGGAACAATGTTCATTCATGGTATTGGACATAACCAGCGATTTCAAGTGATTCACAACACATGGAGGAGATCCACTGAAAGAATATCCCGGTACTTCAAGAAAATCCTATATGCTATTGGAGAGCTCGGAGAACAGATGATCAAGCCACCATTATCTACTCAAACTGCAACAAAGATACAACAAATCTACCGATGGTTTTCACATTTCAAGGTGAACAACTCTATCTTGTAGTTCATGACATGATTGTATTGCACATAGGCCTAAAAATTTCTTGATGACATTGTTGCATTTCACTCGGACCTATTATAGATGACACTCATGTGACAGCTAGACTTCCTAGAATCAAATCTGATGCAAAGATGGGGGAGGGCGAAAGTACTACACCAGCCGAAATTTTCTTGTCATTGTTGATTTCAATATGAAATTTACATATGTATTAGCTGGATGGGAAGGATCAACCCATGATGCAAGCATTCTTTCTGGCGGATTGGCTTGACCCGATAGGCTCAAAATCTCGGAAGATAAGTTCTACCTCGGAGATGCTGGATATGCTTGTCGCATTGGTATTCTTCCACCCTTCAGGTTAACAAGGTACCATCTCAATGAGCTCGCTGCAAGGCACTATCCTAGGACCGCCAAACAATTTTTCAATCTCAAACACTCTAGCCTTAGAGTCACAATTGAGAGGGCATTCATTGCTTTGAATAATAGATTCTATATCTTGAATCAGAAGCCATTACATCATTTACCTACCCAAGTTAAGCTTGTTTTTCCATGTTTCTCCATAACTGGATCTTAAGCTTTGATCTTGATCATTTTTTCCCTGAAGAAGAGTGATGTGGTGCGTAGCGACATTAATATTGTATATGGTGTCCCTCTACATGATAATCATACTCGGAAGAATAAGAGGCAACAGTTGGCTGACCATATGTGGCCTAACAGAGGTCGGATCATGATCTGAATAGGAAGAAGAAGAAGTAAAGAAGTAAAGAACAAGATCATGATGTCGTATTTTTCTATGAACTACCCCTATTTGTATGTATAACCAATATTTGTAGTAGTAGGTAATATCGTGATAAACTAATATTTGCTAGTAGCTTAGGTAACACCACGACAAACGGTAGCTAGAGCTAAAATGATGTTACTTTGTTGTTGCTTGATAGTTTAATATGTTGTTATGTTGTCTACTAGTTTCATAGGATGCCTTTTAGCTCAGAGTGTGCGTGATAGGGTCACCACATGTGAAAAAAGTGGACCACATTATTGATCCCTATGCAACCAAAGAAGGGAAATTTACATCCTCCAACCAAACAAAGCACAAGAGAAACTTACCCTTTGGAACTCTGGGGGCCTCTTTGGTATCCTGAAAGCCCTTTGGCTCGTTTGGTTTCCTGGGATCCTTCGCGTTATTGCATTGCACGGCTCTTAAAGAAGCTACGAGCAATTGCCCGGGAGGAATGCTCAAATCGGTTGTTTCTACTGGGCGCATTCTTTTCACTCGTGTGCTCGATCGATGCAACCTTCACACGTGGAGCAGCTTTCGCTCACTCTCCCTTAACCTAATCCACACACCATCTCTTGAAATCAACACAACCGGATCAAAATAAGTTGTATATGAAAAATATGTGTGTCGATGATATGAATCAATTCCGATAATCAGTTTCAAGTTTCGTTAGTCGTAAATCGTAAATTTTGTGTATGAAGTTTTGAGCAAATTTAGTCAAAGTTGTCACATACGCTCAAACATTTGAAAATTCCTTTGAGGAGTAGGTTTACCTCACCATTCTGCATGACTCTCATGTTGAAATGTTTTTGTTTCGGTGGACATAGACGAATAGATAAATGATTCACTAGTATACTATGTATGTGTGAGTATATTTTGGAGTACTCTTTCTCAATTTCTCACTTGCCATTTTCATGGGCGGCGATGTGGTGATGATAGGTGAGAAGAGAGGTGTCAATCCATGGTGGTGGCCTCCCTAGCTCGTCATCGCTGGCGGCATGGCGTCAGTCTTCGTGGAGGGCGACATGGAGTCGGGCTTCGTGGTGCTTTGACCAGCGTGAATGGTGGTGTCAAGGTGATGTTTGTTTTCGTGGTCGGCGACATGGTGATGCTTGTGACCAGCGCGACCGGCGGTGTCATGGTGGTGTTCATGGTGATGCTTGTGACCGGCGTGACCAGCGGTGTCATGGTGGTGTTCGGCGACGTCGTCGGTGGCATGGTGATGCTTGTGACCGGCGTGACCGGCGGTGTCATGGTGGTGTTCGGCGACATCGTCAGCGACATGGTGATGCTTGTGACCGGTGCTGGCAGTTGACGTTGGGGAACCCCAAGAGGAAGGTGTGATGAGTACAGAAGCAAGTTTTCCCTCAGTAAGGAACCAAGGTTTAATCGGCCAGTAGGAGAAAGGCGTGACTTCTAAAGGTGTTGCTAGCTAACTAGTGGCAGGGCGCACTACCGGCGTCAGCAACAACATGTAACCTGCACACAACACAACCAAAATACTTTTCCCCAACTTACACTGAGGTTGTCAATCTCACCGATTTTGCTGAACACAAAGGATTAAATGTATCGAGTGGAAGGACATGTTTGCAGTAATTAAAGAGAACAGTGCTTGCAGTAAGTAAATAGAGCAGGATTGCAGTGGTTGAATTTATCAGTGTAAAGGAAAGGACCGGGGTCCACAGTTCACTAGAGGTGTCTCTCCATAAAGATAAATAACATGCTAGGTGAACAAATTACTGTGAGATTCGTTTGGGTATTACAACATAGTACATAGACTGTAATCCAACCGCGTCTATGACTAATAATCCACCTTCCGGTTATCGTTCGAACCCCCTTCCAGTATTGAGTTGCAAGCAACATATTATCTCATTAAGAAATGTGTGTAAAATAAACAATAGAATTACCCTTGGATAAAACATTGTTGTTTTCTCCCTAGTAGCAACAACACAGCTACAATCTTAGAAGTTATTGTCACTCTTCCAGAAAACTAGAGGCATGAACCTACTATCGAGCATAAATACTCCCTCTTGAAGTCACAAGCATCTACTTGGCCAGAGTATCTACTAGCAACGGAGAGCATGCAAGATCACAAATAACATATGACAAGAATATATAATCTATCTCAACATAGTATTCAATATTCATCGGATCCCAGCAAACACAACATGTAGCATTACATAAGGATGATCTTGATCATGTAGGGCAGCTCACAAGATCTAAACATGAGGTACAAATTGGAGAAGACAAGCATCTAGCTACTTCTATGGACCCATAGTCCAGGGATGAACTACTCACGCATCACTTCGGAGGTGGGCATGGCGATGTAGATGCCTCCGGCGATGATTTCCCCCTCCGGCAGGGTGCCGGGAAGAGGTTCAGAACCCTCTCGAGCTAGGGTCTGCAATGGCGGCTGCGACGGAACTTTTCGTGGATGGAGGCTCGGGACCTCAGGTTTTTCCCGAGATCGTGAATAAATAGGTGGAAGGGCGAGGTAGGTGGAGGCCAGGGGCCCACACCACCCCTAGGCGCGGGCCAGGGCCAGGCCGCGCCTAGGTGTGGTCTGGCCGCCCTGCTACCTTTCTCGACCCCCCTATGGACTCTGTCTTCGTTACGAAAAAATATTGACTTCGGCTTTTGTTTCGTGCAATTCCGAGAATATTTCCTATACAACTTTTCTGAAATACAAAACAGCAGAAAATAGGGAACTGACATTGTGGTATCTTGTTAATAGGTTATTGCCGGAAAATGTATAAAAGTGCAACGAAGTATGAGCAAATCATATACAAATTGGTGTAAAACAAGCATGGAGCATCAAAAATTATAGATATGTTTGGACGTATCAGCATCCCCAAGCTTAACTCCTTCTCGTCCTCGAGTAGGTAAGTGATAACAAAATAATTTTTGAGGTGACATGAAGCCAACACAATCTTGATCAAGCATTGTAAAGCATTGTAAGCTGGGATCATAGTACTATAAACATAGGCATGATAGATATAATTCTAACAATAGAACTTAGCAACTATGTTATAACGTGAAGAGTAACTCAAACAAAGGATCATGAATAATTGTGCATTGAAAACAACTGTTTGTTTATGAGTATAGAGAAAACATAGCAAAGTGGTACTCCCTCTCTCAGTTTATTAGGCATGCGCGTACCCCTAGGTCGTAAATTTGATCAAGTTAGCATTAGTTATATGTTATAAAATTATATCATTAGAAAGTTTAGATGTTTTATTTTCTAATGATATAATTTTTGCACTATATAATTTAAATTATATAGGTCAAATTGGCGACCTAGGGATACGGGGACGACTAGTAAAGTGAGACGGAGGGAGTACTCAACATGTTCTTTATAAAGTAGCAAAACATAAATGCTAGGACATCTTTAAAATTTAAAGGGTGACTAGATACAAGTAATTTAAGAACAAGCAATAGTCATAATCATGAATCAATCAATAATAATTTTGGGACTATGCACATTGCACTAGGGATGACAACTTTTCTCTCTTAATTGGTGCATAAAGTAGAAGATGAAGACTCAACATAAAAGAGAGAGGCTCTTTGCAGAGTAAGCAAGATTAACAAGTTATATAAACCTTACAAAAAGTATGGTACTCATTATTTGAGCTCTTATTACCTCTATCATAAGCATCTTGAATGATTAAAGTTAATGTGATGGTAAATATGAGCTATATGCTTAACAAATCACAAGTTTAAAATCTCATACCCCTTGAATACGAGTACCTAAACCTCATGCTACTCAATTTAGATCTCAAATAAGTTCTTGTCATTGTAAGTATACATGTATCATCGAGAACCATCAATGGGGTACCTCCTGCCCCATGATATAGGAGCATTCCCATACCAAAATAACAAGACAAACAGACAATGATCATCTCAGCAATTTTTTATTTACTATGAGTATAGCTTTTTATTAAAAATGCTTCATAGAATGCTCACTATGATTCGCTGTAAATTTTCACCATGAATGATGCATGGCTTAGATTAGCGGCCCAAGCATTTCTCTAACACATATACAAACTCCATGGACTTGCAAGTTTCCATTTTATTTCGCACCGCTAGGTATCCATAAACAAAAGAACATGACATCAACTAAATATGAATAAGTGCAATATTGAAAGCGTTCCCCATGAAAGCATGGTTGTGCTAACTCCCAAGTCGCAATTTGTAAACATATAAACTTCCTAAAATAGTCACAATGATCAAGTTTATTAAGTGCAAGAAAGTAAATATTCCATCAAGTTCGTGAGAGCTTTTACTGACTAATTTTCTCATGCGAAAATTTAATTTGGAAGATAAATAAAAACATGATGAACATACTTGGAATAGCAATAATGCTAGTAGGTAGATATGGTGGACATAATTGGCAACTTTGGTTATTAGTGGTAGGATGCACGAGTAGAGCTCATACTCAGTATTGACAGAGGCTAGCAAAAGATTGAGAGCGATCAACTAAGAGAGCAGTAATGACCATAATCATGCATAGCGACAAAACATTATCAATCAAAGCATAAAGTGATATTACAAGTCAAAAACTAAATGATCATAGAGGCTTTAGTTGACTGGTTGTAGTCATAACATGGTATAAGCATGTGCCGAGTCAACCCAATAAAGCATCAAAGGAGAATACCACAATATTATGCTTTTTATGATGGAAACAACACATGATTCTTTTAATAGCACATTATGCACTCTCAACTATTTGAGACAAGTTATGCTACAACAATAAATACTAAGTATATTACAAGAATAAACTCCAACATGACATGCCAAAGTCTATGCCACGGTCTAGATAAGCTTCCTTTTGCATCACTATAGACATGAAACATTTTACTTGTCTCCAACACCAATCAACTTATTTGAAATAACTCTCAGAGATGAAAAAAAATATGGAACCGAGAGATAATAATGCATATATAAAGAATACTAACGAGCTCTGAACAAAATTCAAGTGAAAGAACAAGAGCTAAACGCAGTACCAGCAAACTAGAACACTCACAGAACAATAACAGCGAAAACTAGAGCGTTCTATGCAATTAAAATAGAGCGTGTCTTTCTCAAAAGCAAATATGCTGGGATCCAACCATATGCTACAGAAAAAAAACTAAACTTAACTGAAAACAAAAATAAAATGCTCCAAGAACAACACATAGTGTATGAAGCAATAAAAATATAGCACATAGAAAGATAACCTATTACTTTGTTGATGAAGAGGGGATTGATAACCCACAAGTATAGGGGATCGCGGCAGTCTTCGAGGGAAGTAAAAACCAAATTTATTGATTCGACACAAGAGGAGGTAAAGAATACTTATAAGCCTTAACAACTGAGTTGTCAATTCAGCTGCACCTGGAAAAGCACTAGTAACAGGGGTGATGTGAAAGTAGCGATGATATGAGAGCAGTAGTAACGAGTAACACAGCAGCAGTAATAGTAACACAGGAGCAATGGCACCAGAAGATAGTTGATACTACTTCCAATGACATGTGGAACGAGTATATGATGATGAAAGATGGACCGGGGTTCCCAGCTATCTACACTAGTGGTAACTCTCCAATAACAAGTGTTGGGTGAACAAATTACAGTTGGGCAATTGATAGGATTGAAATAGCATTAAGACAGAATATTGATGGCGTGTAACTCACACGTTCGTTGGGAACCCCAAGAGGAAGGTATGATGCGCACAGCAGCAAGTTTTCCCTCAGAAAGAAACCAATGTTTATCGAACCAGGAGGAGCCAAGAAGCACGTTGAAGGTTGATGGCAGCGGGATGTAGTGCGGCGCAACACCGGAGATTCGGCGCCAACATGGAACCTCGCACAACACAACCAAAGTACTTTGCCCCAACGAAACGAGTGAGGTTGTCAATCTCATCGGCTTGCTGTAACAAAGGATTAACCGTATTGTGTGGAAGATGATTGTTTGCAAGAAAACGAGTAAAGAACAAGTATTGCAGCAGATTTGTATTTCAAGTATAAAAGAATGGACCGGGGTCCACAGTTCACTAGAGGTGTCTCTCCCATAAGATAAAAGCATGTTGGGTGAACAAATTACAGTCGGGCAATTGACAAATAGAGAGGGCATAACAATGCACATACATGTCATGATAAGTATAGTGAGATTTAATTGGGCATTACGACAAAGTACATAGACCGCCATCCAACTGCACCTATGCCTAAAAAGTCCACCTTCAGGTTATCATCCGAACCCCTTCCAGTATTAAGTTGCAAAGCAACAGACAATTGCATTAAGTATGGTGCGTAATGTAATCAACAACTACATCCTCGGACATAGCATCAATGTTTTATCCCTAGTGGCAACAAGCACATCCACAACCTTAGAACTTTCTCGTCATCGTCCCGAGATATCAATGGAGGCATGAACCCACTATCGAGCATAAATACTCCCTCTTGGAGTTAAGAGCAAAAACTTGGCCAGAGCCTCTACTAATAACGGAGAGCATGCAAGATCATAAACAACACATAGGTAATAACTTGATAATTAACATAACATGGTATTCTCTATCCATCGGATCCCGACAAACACAACATATAGCATTACGGATAGATGATCTTGATCATGTTAGGCAGCTCACAAGATCCAACAATGAAGCACAATGAGGAGAAGACAACCATCTAGCTACTGCTATGGACCCATAGTCCAGGGGTGAACTACTCACTCATCACTCCGGGAGGCGACCATGGCGGTGAAGAGTCCTCCGGGAGATGAATCCCCTCTCCGGCAGGGTGCCGGAGGAGATCTCCGAATCCCCCGAGATGGGATTGGCGGCGGCGGCGTCTCGGCAAGGTTTTCCGTATCGTGGCTCTCGGTGCCGGGGGTTTCGCGACGGAGGCTTTAAGTAGGCGGAAGGGCAACGCGGGGGCCACACGAGGGCCCCACACCACAGTCGGCGCGGCCAAGGCCCGGGCCGCGCCGCCCTAGTGTGGCGGGGCCTCGTGGCCCCACTTCGACTCCTCTTCGGTCTTCCGGAAGCTTCGTGGCAAAATAGGACCCCGGGCGTTGATTTCGTCCAATTCCGAGAATATTTCGTTACTAGGATTTCGAAACCAAAAACAGCAGAAAACAGAATCGGCGCTTCGGCATCTTGTTAATAGGATAGTTCCAGAAAATGCACGAATGTGACATAAAGTGTGCATAAAACATGTAGATATCATCAATAATGTGGCATGGAACATAAGAAATTATCGATACGTCGGAGACGTATCAGCATCCCCAAGCTTAGTTACGCTCGTCCCGAGCAGGTAAAACGATAACAAAGATAATTTCTGAAGTGACATGCCATCATAACCTTGATCATACTATTTGTAAACATATGTAATGAATGCAGCGATCAAAACAATGGTAATGACATGAGTAAACAAGTGAATCATAAAGCAAAGAGTTTTCATGAATAGTACTTCAAGACAAGCATCAATAAGTCTTCCATAAGAGTTATCTCATAAAGCAATAAATCAAAGTAAAGGTATTGAAGCAACACAAAGGAAGATTAAGTTTCAGCGGTTGCTTTCAACTTGTAACATGTATATCTCATGGATAATTGTCAACATAGAGTAATATAACAAGTGCAATATGCAAGTATGTAGGAATCAATGCACAGTTCACACAAGTGTTTGCTTCTTGAGGTGGAGAGAGATAGGTGAACTGACTCAACATAAAAGTAAAAGAAAGGTCCTTCAAAGGGGAAAGCATCGATTGCTATATTTGTGCTAGAGCTTTTATTTTGAAAACATGAAACAATTTTGTCAACGGTAGTAATAAAGCATATGAGTTATGTAAATTATATCCTACAAGTTGCAAGCCTCATGCATAGTATACTAATAGTGCCCGCACCTTGTCCTAATTAGCTTGGACTACCGGATCATCGCAATACATATGTTTTAACCAAGTGTCGCAATGGGGTACCTCCATGCCGCCTGTACAAAGGTCTAAGGAGAAAGCTCGCATTTTGGATTTCTCGCTTTTGATTATTCTCAACTTAGACATCCATACCGGGACAACATGGACAACAGATAATGGACTCCTCTTTAATGCATAAGCATGTGGCAACAATTATTATTCTCATATGAGATTGAGGATATATGTCCAAAACTGAAACTTCCACCATGAATCATGGCTTTAGTTAGCGGCCCAATGTTCTTCTCTAACAATGTGTATGCTCCAACCATTGAGGTGGTAGATCTCTCTTACTTCAGACAAGACGGACATGCATAGCAACTCACATGATATTCAACAAATAATAGTTGATGGCGTCCCCAGAAAACATGGTTATCGCACAACAAGCAACTTAATAAGAGATAAAGTGCATAAGTACATATTCAATACCACAATAGTTTTTAGGCTATTTGTCCCATGAGCTATATATTGCAGAGGTGAATGATGGAATTTTAAAGGTAGCACTCAAGCAATTTACTTTGGAATGGCGGAGAAATACCATGTAGTAGGTAGGTATGGTGGACACAAATGGCATAGTGGTTGGCTCAAGGATTTTGGATGCATGAGAAGTATTCCCTCTCGATACAAGGTTTAGGCTAGCAAGGTTATTTGAAACAAACAAAAGGATGAACGGTGCAGCAAAACTCACATAAAAGACATATTGTAAACATTATAAGACTCTACACCGTCTTCCTTGTTGTTCAAAACTCAATACTAGATATTATCTAGACTTTAGAGAAACCAAATATGCAAACCAAATTAGCAAGCTCTAAGTGTTTCTTCATTAATGGGTGCAAAGTATATGATGCAAGAGCTTAAACATGAGCACACCAATTGCCAAGTATCAAATTATCCAATACATTTTAGAATTACTACATGTAGCATTTTCCAATTCCAACCATATGACAATTTAACGAAGAAGAAACTTCGCCATGAATACTATGAGGAAAGCCTAAGGACATACTTGTCCATATGCTACAGCGGAGCGTGTCTCTCTCCCATACAGTGAATGCTAGGATCCATTTTATTCAAACAAAAACAAAAACAAAAACAAACCGACGCTCCAAGCAAAGTACATAAGATGTGACGGAATAAAAATATAGTTTCGGGGAGGAACCCGATAATGTTGTCGATGAAGAAGGGGATGCCTTGGGCATCCCCAAGCTTAGACGCTTGAGTCTTCTTAGAATATGCAGGGGTGAACCACCGGGGCATCCCCAAGCTTAGAGCTTTCACTCTCCTTGATCATATTGTATCATACTCCTCTCTTGATCCTTGAAAACTTCCTCCACACCAAACTCGAAACAACTCATTAGAGGGTTAGTGGACAATAAAAATTAACATGTTCAGAGGTGACACAATCATTCTTAACACTTCTGGACATTGCATAAAGCTACTGGACATTAATGGATCAAAGAAATTCATCCAACATAGCAAAAGAGGCAATGCGAAATAAAAGGCAGAATCTGTCAAAACAGAACAGTCCGTAAAGATGGATTTTATTGGGGCACCAGACTTGCTCAAATGAAAATACCCAAATTGAATGAAAGTTGCGTACATATCTGGGGATCACTCACGTAAATTGGCTTAATTTTCTGAGTTACCTACATAGAATTAGACCCAGATTCGTGACAGCAAAGAAATGTTTTTCTGCGCAGTAATCCAAATCTAGTATTCACTTTACTATCAAAGACTTTACTTGGCACAACAAAACTCAAAACTAAGATAAGGAGAGGTTGATACAGTAGTAAACAACTTCCAAAACTCAAATATAAAACAAAAATACTGTAGTAAAAACATGGGTTGTCTCCCATAAGCGCTTTTCTTTAACGCCTTTCAGCTAGGAGCAGAAAGTGTATATCAAGTGTTATCGAGAGATGGAGCATTGATATCATAAGCTCCCCCATCTGTAGTGGTACTAAGGGCTTTGTCAATTTTAGGCCTATAATAATATTTCTTTGGTTTAGGCACTTTAGAGACATACATAAACTTTTGCTCCTTTCCCACATAAGCTTTCTCTCTAAACTGTAAAGATGAAAAGGTTGAACCCAAGGTTCCCATAGCTTTTTCAAGTTCGCCAATCCTATTAATTTGATTATCATGGTCAACACAAGTTCCTAGGACACTAATTCTTTCATCAATTCCTCCTAAGGATTTATCAAGTTCATCGAGTTTTATCAAGTAACATCTCCAACTTAGTTTCAACACTCGGAAAATTTTTCTCTATGGTTTCCAATTTTTTCATAACATCCTCAAGGGAGGTTTTAATTTTAGTTTCATTAACAGGTGGTGTTCCAAATAAACTCTCAATAATGCAACTAGCTTCTAAAGCGGGAGCGCCTAGGAAGTTACCTCCCGCGAGACAATCAAGAACATATCTATTCCAGCTAGAGATACCAACATAAAAATTCCTGAGTAGGATAGTGGTGGAGTGTTTCTTAGTGCACCTATTATGGGCATCACTAATTCTATACCAAGCATCTTTTAAACATTCTCCCCCTTGTTGCTTAAATGAACGAACTTCAACTTCGGGATTACTCATTTTAACGATAGTAAATAAAACAAACTAGATAAAGTAAATGCAAGTAACTAATTTTTTTTGTGTTTTTGATATAGAGTGCAAGACAGTAAATAAAGTAAAGCTAGCAACTAATTTTTTTGTGTTTTGATATAATGCAGCAAACAAAGTAGTAAATAAAATAAAGCAAGACAAAAACAAAGTAAAGAGATTGGGAAGTGGAGACTCCCCTTGCAGCGTGTCTTGATCTCCCCGGCAACGGCGCCAGAAAAAGAGCTTGATGGCGTGTAACTCACACGTTCGTTGGGAACCCCAAGAGGAAGGTATGATGCGCACAGCAGCAAGTTTTTCCTCAGAAAGAAACCAAGGTTTATCGAACCAGGAGGAGCCAAGAAGCACGTTGAAGGTTGATGGCGGCGGGATGTAGTGCGGCGCAACACCGGAGATTCGGCGCCAACGTGGAACCTGCACAACACAACCAAAGTACTTTGCCCCAACGAAACGGTGAGGTTGTCAATCTCACCGGCTTGCTGTAACAAAGGATTAACCGTATTGTGTGGAAGATGATTGTTTGCAAGAAAACAGGTAAAGAACAAGTATTGCGGCAGATTTGTATTTCGAGTATAAAAGAATGGACCGGGGTCCACAGTTCACTAGAGGTGTCTCTCCCATAAGATAAAAGCATGTTGGGTGAACAAATTACGAGTCGGGCAATTGACAAATAGAGAGGGCATAACAATGCACATACATGTCATGATAAGTATAGTGAGATTTAATTGGGCATTACGACAAAGTACATAGACCGCCATCCAGTTTGCATCTATGCCTAAAAAGTCCACCTTCGAGGTTATCATCCGAACCCCTTCCGGTATTAAGTTGCAAAGCAACAGACAATTGCATTAAGTATGGTGCGTAATGTAATCAATAACTACATCCTCGGACATAGCATCAATGTTTTATCCCTAGTGGCAACAGCACATCCACAACCTTAGAACTTTCTGTCACTGTCCCAGATATCAATGGAGGCATGAACCCACTATCGAATTCCGAGAATATTGCCCGAACAGCCTTTCTGGAACCAAAAACAGCAGAAAACAGGAACTGACAATGTGGCATCTTGTTAATAGGTTAGTTCCGGAAAATGCATAAAAACATTATAAAGTGCAAGCAAAATATGTAAGTATTGTCATAAAACAAGCATGGAACATCAGAAATTATAGGTACGTTGGAGACGTATCAGCATCCCCAAGCTTAGTTCCTGCTCGCCCTCGAGTAGGTAAATGATAAAAAGAATAATTTCTGTAGTGACATGCTACTTACATAACCTTGATCATACTATTACAAAGCACATGAGATGAATGAAGTGACTCAAGGCAATAATCTATAGTTGCTAACAAATAGATAACATATAGCAAAACTTTTCATGAAGAGTACTTTCAAGACAAGCATCAAAAGTCTTGCACAAGAGTTAAGTCATAAAGCAATAGATTCAAAGTAAAGGCATCGAAGCAACACAAAGGAAGATTTAAGTTTCAGCAGTTGCTTTCAACTTTCAACATGCATATCTCATGGATAATTGTCAACATAAAGTAATATAATAAGTGCAAATAAGCAAGTATGTAAGAATCAATGCACAGTTGACACAAGTGTTTGCTTCTAAGATGGAAGGAAGTGGGTAAACTGACTCAACATAAAGTAAAAGAATGGCCCTTCGCAGAGGGAAGCATGGATTAAATCATGTGCTAGAGCTTTTTAAGTTTTGAAATCATATAGAGAGCATAAAAGTAAAGTTTTGAGAGGTGTTTGTTGTTGTCAACGAATGGTAGTGGGCACTCTAACCCCCTTGCCAAACAGACTTTCAAAGAGCGGCTCCCATGAAGGACGTTATCTCTACCAGCAAGGTAGATCATCCCTCTTCTCTTTTGTTTACACATGTATTTTAGTTTTATTTATGGATGACACTCCTCCCAACCTTTTGCTTACACAAGCCATGGCTAACCGAATCCTCGGGTGTCTTCCAACATTCACATACCATGAAGGAGTGTCTATTTGCAAAATTAAGTTGCTTACTGATGAATCAGGGCAAAACATGTGAAGAGAATTATTAATGAAGGTTGATTAATTGGGGGCTGGGAACCCCGCGCCAGCTCTTTTTGCAAAATTATTGGATAAGCGGATGAAGCCACTAGTCCATTGGTGAAAGCTGCCCAACAAGATTGAAAGATAAAACACCATATACTTCCTCATGAGCTATAAAACATTGACACAAATAAGGAGTAATAAAGTTTTGAATTGTTTAAAGGTAGCACATGAAGTATTTACTTGGAATGGCAGAAAATACCACATAGTAGGTAGGTATGGTGGACACAAATGGCATAGTGGTTGGCTCAAGGTTTTGGATGCACGAGAAGCATTCCCTCTCAGTACAAGGCTTTGGGCTAGCAAGGTTATTTGAAGCAAACACAAGTATGAACCGGTACAACAAAACTTACATAAGAACATATTGCAAGCATTATAATACTCTACACTATCTTCCTTGTTGCTCAAACACTTTTACCAAGAAAATATCTAGACCTTAAGAGAGACCAATCATGCAAACCAATTTCAACAAGCTCTACGGTAGTTCTCCACTAATAGGTTTAAACTACATGAAAAAACTTAATCATGATCTACTTGAGAGCTCAAAACAATTGCCAAGTGTCAAATTATTCAAGATAATATGAGGCATTTTCTGTTTCCAACCAAATAACCATAAGTGATGTAGCTTCCAACTTTTATCATTGAACATTAAAAGTAAAACGAAGAACAAGTGTTCATATGAAAAAGCGGAGCGTGTCTCTCTCCCAAACAAGGATTGCTAGGATCCGATCTTATTCAAACAAAAACAAAAATAAAAGCACACGGACGCTCCAAGTAAAGCACATAAGATGTGACCGAATAAAAATATAGTTTCAATAGAAGAAACCTGATAAGTTGATGAAGAAGGGGATACCTTGGGCATCCCCAAGCTTAGACGCTTGAGTCTTCTTGAAATATGCAGGGATGAACCACGGGGGCATCCCCAAGCTTAGACTTTTCACTCTTCTTGATCATATATCATCCTCCTCTCTTGACCCTTGAAAACTTCCTTCACACCAAACTTCTCATAAACTTCATTAGAGGGGTTCGTACTCAAAAAACTTGAATCCACCTTGGTCCTGTAGTGACACATTGCAAGAACTCAATAAAACATTAGCTACAGCTCTCCACGTGTAGAAAGCCTTGCTTAAAGTCTGCAAGAGACAATGCAAAAAAGAGAGACAGAATCTGCCAAAACAGAACAACCAGTAAAGACGAATTTTAACGAGGTACTTCCGTTGCTCAAATCAGAAAACTCAAAACTAACGAAAGTTGCGTACATATCTGAGGAACACGCACGTAAATTGGCATAATTTTATGAGTTACCTACAGAGAAAACAGCCCAGATTCGTGACAGATAGAAATCTGTTTCTGCGCAGAAATCCAAATCTAGTATCAACCTTCGATTAGAGGCTTCACTTGGCACAACATTGCAATAAAATAAAGATAAGGAGAGGTTGCTACAGTAGTAACAACTTCCAAGACACAACAAAACAGTAGCAAAATAAAGACATGAGTTATCTCCCAAGAAGTTCTTTCTTTATAGCCATTAAGATGGGCTCAGCAGTTTTAATGATGCACTCGCAAGGAATAAGAGTTGAAGCAAAAGAGAGAATCAAGAAGCAAATTCAAAATACATTTAAGTCTAACCCACTTCCTATGCATAGGAATCTTGTACACAAATAAATTCATGAAGAACAAAGTGACAAGCATTGGAAGATAAAACAAGAGTAACTTCAAAATTTTCAGCATATAGAGAGGTGTTTTAGCACCATGAAAATTTCTACAACTATATTTTCCTCTCTCATAATAATTTTTAGTAGCTTCATGAACAAACTCAACAACATAACTATCACATACAACATGCTTTCCATGATTCACAAACACATAATTTTTATCAAGCTCAGAAATAATAGGATTAAAACTTTCAAACCCATTTTTATCAATAATGTAACAAGATGATTGATCAATCTCAAAAGATATGGGACTCATAGATAAAGTCAAGAACTCTCCAATCCCATTTTCATTAGTAGTACAATTAATAGTATCAAGTAACATAGGACCATCATCTAGAGATTTATCATAAACATTTGCCAAGCAAAACTCTCTAGTACCATGCATATCGACATCAGGCACAAACAAAGCATTATCATAAGATTTATCAAAGTAGCATGGATTATCATAAATAACAGTAGCATAATTATTCTCACAAGTTTTACTCATAGGGAATATTTCAAGAGAATCCACAGGAACATAACATTCAACCTCTTTCGGTAAGCATGGAGGACAATCAAATAGTGTAAGAGATAAAGAGTTACTCTCATTAGAAGGTTGGCATGGGTAGCTAATCCATTCTTCCTCCTTTTGTTCATCACTCTCCTCTTCTTTTTCATCCAATGAGCTTTCAGGTTCATCAATTTCCTCCTCTTTTTCATCCAATGAGCTTTCAGGTTCATCAATTTCTTCTTCCACGGGTCCCTGCAAATTGTGAGTGCATTCTTGTGCATTAACGAGTCTCTCTTTATAATCAATGATATAAGGATTATCAGTGTAACTTTCATTGCAAAAATTAAGGATAGAAGAGACATAATCTTTAAGGTCCTTACAAACAACACAAGTTTCATAATTTTTAACCATGAAGGATTCTATCTCAGAGGCTCCCATAAATATGACAAATTGTTCTACCTCTTCAAACCCAAAATGAATATAGCTATTCCGATTATAGTTCTTAATTAAAAATTCCTCACTAAAGCCACATTGAAATTTAAGATGTTTAGTGTCCTGTTGAGAGCAACAGTTTATATCATGGCGTTTAAGCAAGATTTTAGCAATTGTATTCAATTTTTCTATCACAGCACTCATCACTTTTCCCGCTCTTGATTCTCTATAATTATTATAATATTCTATAAGCTCCAAGAGGTTATGGGTTCTCCCATAACAGCAGTTTTTAATTTTAGGTTTTTCAAATTTTTATGGATTTTTGGGTATATGAGAAAAGTAAAACAAGACAAAAAGAAACTAGACAAAAGTAAACTAAGAAAAATAAAACAAGACAGAAATAAACTAAGCACAAATAAACTAGGCAAAAGTAAACTAAGCAAAACAAAGTAAAACAAAATAAAAAATAGAGAGAGAGGTAGAGTGTACTCCCCAGGTGAACTTATGAGTAGAGCTATGCCTCCCCGGCAACGGCGCCAGAAAACAGTCTTGATAACCCACAAGTATAGGGGATTGCGGCAGTCTTCGAGGGAAGTAAAACCCAAATTTATTGATTCGACACAAGGGGAGGTAAAGAATACTTATAAGTCTTAACAAGCTGAGTTGTCAATTCAGCTGCACCTGGAAAAACATTAGTAACGGGGGTGATGTGAAAGTAGCGATGATATGAGAGCGATAGTAGCAAGTAACACATCGGCGATAATAGTAACACGGGAGCAATGGCACCGAGAAGATAGTTGATACTACTTCCAATGACATGTGGAACGAGTATATGATGATGAAAGATGGACCGGGGTTCCCAGCTATCTACACTAGTGGTAACTCTCCAATAACAAGTGTTGGGTGAACAAATTACAGTTGGGCAATTGATAGGATTGAAATAGCATTAAGACATAATATCAAGATCATTAATCATGTAGGCATGTTTTCCAATTATAGTCGTACGTGCTCGCAATGAGAAACTTGCACAACATCTTTTGTCCTACCAGCCGGTGGCAGCCGGGCCTCTAGGGAATCTACTGGATATTAAGGTACTCCTTTTAATAGAGTACCGGAGCAAAGCATTAACACTCCGTGAAAACATGTGATCCTCATATCTAAGCCTTCCCCTCCAGTTGTCCCAATTTGTGTCACTTTGGGGCCTTCGGTTCCGGACATAGACACGTGCATACAACTTGTAGATACAATCTAAGCAATAAGTATAGAGCTTAAATCTAAGATCATGCCACTCGGGCCCTAGTGACAAGCATTAAACACAACAAGATTGCAGCAACAATAACTTCATAAACTTTGTAGATAGACAATCATAACGTAACAATCCATCGGATCCCGACAAACACAACACCAATTACATCAGATGAATCTCAATCATGTAAGGCAGCTCATGAGATCATTGTATTGAAGTACATGGGAGAGATAATACCAACTAGCTACAGCTAGAACCCGTAGTCCATGGGGGAACTACTCACGGAGCATGATGGAGGCGATGGTGTTGATGGAGATGGCTTCCGGGGGCACTTCCCCGTCCCGGCAGGGTGCCGGAACAGAGACTTCTGTCCCCCGAAACGGAGTTTCGCGATGGTGGCGGCGCCCCTGGAGTCTTTCTGGAGTTTCGTCCATTGTTACTGCATTTTTAGGTCGAAAGGGCTTAAATAGGCGAAGAGGCGGCGCAGGAGGGGCGACAGGGTGGCCCCACACCAGGCCGGCACGGCCAGGGTGTGGCCCGCGCGGCCCACCTGTGTGGTGGCCCCCTGGCTCTCCTCCGACTCTCCTTCGGTGTTCTGGATGCTTCCGGGAAAAATAGGATGTTTGGCGTTGATTTCGTCGAATTCCGAGAATATTGCCCGAACAGCCTTTACGGAACCAAAAACGGCGAGAAAACGAGACCGGCACTGTGGCATCTTGTTAATAGGTTAGTTCCGGAAAATGCATAAAAACATTATAAAGTGCAAGCAAAACATGTAAGTATTGTCATAAAACAAGCATGGAACATCAGAAATTATAGGTACGTTAGAGACGTATCAGGGATGCCTTGGGCATCCCCAAGTTTTGACGCTTGTACCTCTTGGATATTTATTGGGATGACATGGGCATCCTCAATCTTGAGCTTTTGTCCATCCTTCATCTCATTACATCATTCTTCTCCCCCTACACTTGAATACTTCCTTCATACAAACTTCCCACAATTCTTATTAGCAGCATTAGTACAATCAAAATATTAAATCCACTTGGGTTCAGTACTAACATATATCAAACATCTATTAAATCATTAGATACTGTAGCAACCTCTTCAAAAATCTCTTTGCTCAAAAGAACTCAAAAAGAAAGAGATTAAGAGACAAATACAAATAGTGGCAGAAATCTATTAAAACAGAACACCAGGTAAAGATCAATTTTTTTCGAAAATCTTCTCTTGCTCAGATCGGAAAGTGTTCAACTAACGAAAGTTAGTTAATAACCTGGGGCATATTCTCAAAGTATGGCAGCTGAAAATTTCTCTCTGGCTATTTATACGAATTTTTACGGTGACAGCATGATACGCGTACAGCACGCGTCCGTTGGGAACCCCAAGAGGAAGGTGTGATGCGTACGGCGGTAAGTTTTCCCTCATAAAGAAACCAAGGTTTATCGAACCAGGAGGAGCCAAGAAGCACGTTGAAGGTTGATGGCGGCGGGACGTAGTGCGGCGCAACACCAGAGATTCCGGCGCCAACGTGGAACCTGCACAACACAACCAAAGTACTTTGCCCCAACGAAACGAGTGAGGTTGTCAATCTCACCGGCTTGCTCGTAACAAAGGATTAGATGTATAGTGTGGATGATGATTGTTTGCGGAAAACGAGTAAAACAAGTATTGCAGTAGATTGTATTCGATATAAAAGAATGGACCGGGGTCCACAGTTCACTAGAGGTGTCTCTCCCATAAGATAAATAGCATGTTGGGTGAACAAATTACAGTCGGGCAATTGACAAATAGAGAGGGCATGAGAATGCACATACATGATATGATAAGTATAGTGAGATTTAATTGGGCATTACGACAAAGTACATAGACCGCTATCCAGCATGCATCTATGCCTAAAAAGTCCACCTTCGGGTTATCATCCGAACCCCTTCCGGTATTAAGTTGCAAACAACGGACAATTGCATTAAGTATGGTGCGTAATGTAATCAATAACTACATCCTCGGACAGAGCATCAATGTTTTATCCCTAGTGGCAACGAGCACATCCACAACCTTAGAACTTTCCGTCATCGTCCCGGATTTAATGGAGGCATGAACCCAATATCGAGCATAAATACTCCCTCTTGGAGTTAAGAGTAAAAACTTGGCCGAGCCTCTACTAATAACGGAGAGCATGCAAGATCATAAACAACACATAGGTAATAGATTGATAATCAACATAACATAGTATTCTCTATCCATCGGATCCCGACAAACACAACATATAGAATTACGGATAGATGATCTTGATCATGTTAGGCAGCTCACAAGATCCGACAATGAAGCACATGAGGAGAAGACAACCATCTAGCTACTGCTATGGACCCATAGTCCGGGGGTGAACTACTCACTCATCACTCCGGAGGCGACCATGGCGGTGAAGAGTCCTCCGGGAGATGATTCCCCTCTCCGGCGAGGTGCCGGAGGCGATCTCCGAGAATCCCCCGAGATGGGATTGGCGGCGGCGGCGTCTCGGTAAGGTTTTCCGTATCGTGGCTCTCGGTGCTCGGGGGTTTCGCGACGAAGGCTTTAAGTAGGAGGAAGGGCAACGCGGGGGCCACACGAGGGCCCCACACACGAGGCCGCGCGGCAAGACCCGGGCCGCGCCGCCCTGTTGTGGCGGCGCCTCGTGGCCCCACTTCCTTTCCCCCTCGGTCTTCTGGAAGCTTCGTGCAAAAATAGGACACTGGGCGTTGATTTCGTCCAATTCCGAGAATATTTCCTTTGTAGGATTTCTGAAACCAAAAACAGCAGAAAACAGCAACTGGCTCTTCGGCATCTTGTTAATAGGATAGTTCCAGAAAATGCACGAATGTGACATAAAGTGTGCATAAAACATGTAGATATCATCAATAATGTGGCATGGAACATAAGAAATTATCGATACGTCGGAGACGTATCGGCAGGTGCTGTCACACAGTCGTTCCCAACCTTATTACGTAACT
>NC_061513.1:158048402-158072874 GCF_022539505.1 Lolium rigidum | reverse complement strand
AACAAGGAGCAACCGTAACGGATCGGATCTACTAAACTATGATCAAGCGGTGCCGCCCCTACACCTAAGATAGGTGTAAGGGCGGCCTAGATGCATAAGGGTTGCACTACGACAGCATATGATACGAAGAACAATGCTAACCCTAACACATCTAAGATAACTACGTTGCTCGCCATCAAAAAGGCTTCAGCACGAGCAACGCATGAACAACGTGGGTAGGCTTGTGCTGGCAGCATGGTGCTTACCGGACCTCAAGACGAAGGAGTTGGCGATGCGCCGAGATTTGTTTGTGTTGAACGTTGGTTGTTGTTTATTTCATAAACCCTAGATACATATTTATAGTCCAAGGGACTTTCTAATTCAGGCGTGCACCTAACCGTGCACGGGTAAAACTCCAACTCCTAACCGGCACGTAATCTAATATGTTACATGATACAAGGGCAAATTAGCCCAAACGTTGCATACGAGGCCGATTCACGTATTTCTTCTGTATGTAATCTCCAAGCCTATCTTGATCGCGGCCCATCTCCTGACTTAGCCAAAATCTGGTGATAACAAGAGGACTAATACATCTGTGAGTATCACACTAATAACCATGTTGCATTAACTTATAAATAATCAACCACCCATTTTCTTTTAAAATTATTTAGTGCATCGATAACTAAAATTGTGACACTCAATTTTGAAAATAAAATTGATTTACCTCTTTATTCATGCGGTTCGATGCTATATACTTCCACATTGAGAGGTGCTTCAATTAACCCCCCCCCCCCTTATTGGGGTTATCAAGTATTTTTCTGGCACAGTTGCCAGGAGCGCAACGCTAAATCTTTTATTCCTGTTTGCGCTAGACTACTAAAAAATTCTCGTTGCATAGTTGCAATTATCTAAGTTTGAGGAGGTATACACTCTGAGTTGGTTAGGTTGTAAGCTCTCGTTATATCTTATTTTTTGCATTTGTTTGCATCTTATATAAAAAAAACCATAAGAATTATAAACAAAAAATCTATAAAAACTCTTAATATGGAAGGGCTTCCTGGAACCTCTATGGTTGAAAACATTAGTGATGAGAAAATAAAATGTTTGAAGACATGCTTGAATAAAATTTCACATGAACCGTCTAACATGCATGATGGATTTTGCCGTAGTGAACACTATCCTAAGCATTTTAATTTTTAGTGCAAGCACCCATAGTCAATCCATAATTGCCTCATAATGGATTAATGAGTTTATGCATGATAACAGAAAACTAACCAAGCACTTTGTTGTTTTCATGGGAGATCTTGAGATAAAAGCTTCATAGATGGGAGGCAAAACCTGTGGTGAAACAGGAACCATTAAAGAGTGTCGCCGGTGGTATGGACCCTCTGCGGCTCGCGCTCGCGGGCACGTGACCCTAAAAAATACACCTAGTACTATAAAAAAGTACACTACACTACAAAACAAAAGAGGTTCAATGTAGAACAGAAGACAATGCATGGGAGGTCTGTTGCCAGTGCATGACTCTATGCACTGCAACCCGAGGCAATGCAACGGGCAACAGAATGCAGTGCATCGGCCGTACACTGTCAGCGCACCACCCCGTGCTACCAAAGGTAGTGCAACACAGTACAGAAGGTAGTGCACATGTCGTGTACTTATAGTGCAACATCACTTGCACTGCGATCAAAGCCGTTGCAACGCAGAGCAAAAAGGCAGTGCATGTGTTGCCAGGTGCAGTGTCCATGCACCGGCCTATGCACTGTGATGGACGACATTGCAACACTGAACAAAAGGCAATGTACGAGGTTGTGCACTAGCAGTGCACCACCCCATGCTCTACGACCGGAGGAACTGAACCTATGCACAAAAGCAGTGCAACAAAAAGTACGTCGAAGCATTATTAAATGATAGGTTACATACTTACTTTGGCTTTGTTTTCCCCGAGCATTCGCATAACCTTGAAGGCTACACATGCATTTTTTAAAATACTTCCCACTGATGATAACTATTCATAGTAGTACAAAAAATTCAAAAATAATAAAAATACAAAAGCCTAGCGAAAAATACAAACACTAGCGCGAGCCGAACCGGATCCGAGCAAATCTTGTCGTAGTGGAACTTTTGTAGTTGGCAAACAGTAAGTCGTCGTGCTAAGGCCATCTCTAACGGTGACCCCCAAATTGGACACAAATTTTTTCCGACTGGTTCGTTTATGGTTCTAGAAGGACAAGAACTCACACCTCCCGCTTGCTCTTTGTCATGCTCCCAACGGTGCCAAGTTGGACATAACAGACACCACAACTAGTACGCACACACATGACTTGAGTTGGATACCGCTGGACTTGCGTCCATGCATCGCCGGAGCCATTGCCATCCATGTGTCCAGTCTCCCCCCGATAAGCTCCGATGGAGGGTGTCAAGGTCGGGTTGAGCCGGCAGCCCTGTGGCCAATCTCCCCTGGCAAGCTCGATATATCTCCCACCGCTCACCTACATCAGCTAGGCCTGGAGCAGTTGCGGCGGTGTGGAGATGGACTACATCGGTCGTACCTGCAACACGTGGAGTCCATTGCCGGTGAAATGGAGCATCGGCGACATGAGCTGCATGTGTTCGCGAACGCCGGTGGCGTGTACGTGCGCACGAGGGCACCGAGGTGGGTGCTAGCTGCATTGACCCAGCATATCACTGCATGTTGTAGTATACAAGTCGTTGATATGATACTCATTAAGGGGATTCTTCACAAATATTACATCTCTCGGAGTGGTACAATAGAAACATTGCAGGTCTTTAACATCACATGTTTATTATTACAAGCTATAAGTGCATAAACTCCTCGGTATTATCATAGGTCCCTTGAGAACACCACATAGAATCTAACTTGACTTGAAATAACTTAAAAACTAGAGGAACTAACAAGGTAAACATCCTCAGAGTTCAACAACTTATTTAGGTAAGTCTCTAGGCTGCTTGGCTGATCTACGACTACTCGAGGACTCTACTCCTCAACCTTCACTTCTTTAGTTCCGTAGACTATCCCGTAGTCTACTCCTTCAACCCCTCAGGAAAGGTCTGGTTCCCCGTAGAAGACCCCATAGCTTTGTTCTAGAACTTCAAGGTAACCTCCTTCTTCGGTCTCAAAGTCTAGTGATACGTCTCCAACGTATCTATAATTTCTTATGTTCCATGCTAGTTTTATGCCAATAGCTACATGTTTTATATGCACTTTATATCATATTATGGCATTTATTGGACTAACCTATTAACAAGATGCCACGGTGCCGGTTTACTGTTTATTATGTCACGTTTATTGCGAGAAAAGGCCCAAAAACCAAAGTGCTCGGAAAAATCCAGAAAAATTACAGAAATTCTATTTCGCCAGAAGACCCACGGAGCCAGAAGGGCCAGGCCAGAGGAGGCCCACGGCCTCCTCCCCATCCACTGGCGCGGCCATGAGGGGGGAGGCGCCGCCCTATGGGGTGGGCCCCTCGGGCACCCCCTCACGCCGCCCTTTCGCCTATATTAAGCTCCTGCCCTGAAAACCCTAGGGAGATCAACGATTTCTCCAGAAGAGTTCCGTAGCTCCGCCGCCACCAAAAACCCTAATTCGGGGGACAGAAGTCTCGTTTCCGGCACCTCGCCGGGATGGGGAATTGCCCCGGAGCCATCTCCATCGCCATCTTCATCGCTGTTGCTATCTCCCATGATGAGGAGGGAGTAGTTCTCCCCGAGGCTGAGGGCTCTACCGGTAGCTATGTGGTTCATCTCTCTCTCCCATGGTGTGATCTTTATGTGATCATGAGCTTTGTAATCTAGTTGAATATGTAGATGTTACTCTTGTCTATTATGTACTTTAGAGGTTACTTTAATATGAACTCCGGAGTTACTCTCCACGGTGTGATGGTGACAGTGTGCGCATCGTGTGTGATTCCTTTATGACGTTGTGGAGCTTGTTTACTCCGGCTTGAGGTGTGCTTTTGCATCCCTACACAATGAATGGCGTTTGTTATCCAACAAGAGAGTGTTTGAGAGTAGCATTTATTTATTCAATTATGTGATCATTGTTGAGAGCGTCCACTAGTGAAAGTATGATCCCTAGGCCTTGTTTCTAAGCATTGAAACACCGTTTCCAACAAGTTCTGCTACATGTTCGCTTGCTGCCATTTTTATTTTAGATTGCAATTACTACTTATAATCATCCATATTACTTGTATTTAACTATCTCTTCTCCGAACTAGTGCACATATACATCTGACAAGTGTATTAGGTGTGTTGGGGACACAAGAGACTTCTTGTATCTTAATTGCAGGGTTGCTTGAGAGGGATATCTTTGACCTCTACCTCCCTGAGTTCGATAAACCTTGGGTGATTCACTTAAGGGAAACTTGCTGCTGTTCTACGAACCTCTCGCTCTTGGAGGCCCAACACTGTCTACAGAATAGAAGCGTGTGTAGACATCATCTAGCGAGGGTAAGAAGTAAAGTTTGAGTACAGAGATACTCAGCAAGTTTAAAAGAAAATGTGTTTGATGCACTAGCTACGACCATTGATCAGGAAATCTCAGGTCAATGCATGTTTCACAAACATTTCTTCAAAATGTTGTTTTTGTTCTGAAAACTATGATCGTCAATCTTCACAGAGTTGACCAATACTTCATGGAGTTCCTTTCCTGCCACGTTCGTAGTTCTTTCCCGGAACAGGAGTGACAAGCCACAATTTGATATACTCCGTAGAGGTGCGTTATTTTTCCCATAAGAGAACTTATACTTGTTGACTACCGGGCGTACCTTCCCATACACACTTACTTGATGTAAGGCCCAGTATAAGATCCAAGCCAATCACTATCCTTCTCTGCGACCCTGCATACCCACCCTTTTGTATTCAGAGGGCCCTCGATCGCTTACTAATCTAGAGCGCTTGATCATCGGCCATGATACAATCCATCGTAGACCCTATTACACAAGACATCCAACTTGGACCAGAGAGCTTAATGGCCTCTCAACCTTATCGTGGAGACCCGCGATACACCACAGCCTACGACAAATAGGCATCCATTGATATGCGAGGGGAAAAATGTACAACCGACTTCTCCGTCCCATTAAACATCTTACGGTTAACGTGTAATTTACGACGCTAGAATTACTAGACGATATTGGTTATTAGTACTAGATGATATACCATTCCGTGCAATGGAACCTCCACCATCTTATCTAACCATGGTTCTATTATTGCCAACCACATAAACATATTCATAATTGGAAAAGTAATATTTCATTTTCAATTCAGGAGTGACACGTATATTACTTTGCAAGTAAAATAATATAAAGTAATCAAAGGCATGACAAAAAAAATGAACTTGCCCGGATGCGAGATAATGCAGTTCAAGGTTTTGGATTGAGCTTGGACCTCGGGTTCTGAAAAGAAGCATCATTGTTTGGTAAGGACAATGTTTAAAGATCCAGGTGATGCATGCTTAGTGGATTGAGTGTTGTTAAACTCTTCCTATTGAGTTTTGGTTTTTCAGTGGTGTTGAAGTATTATTTTAAATTTAGTTAGATATTAAGGTCTTATTCGTGATTTCTGAGAGAGTAAGGATTTTAATTTTATTTACTAAAAGAAATCTTATTCAAAAAATATTATAAGTCTTTTTCAAAAAAATGAATTACTTTAAATTATGAAATAGTTTTGAAATATTAAGTGTTTATTTCATTTGAAATATTCAAAGAAATAATAATTAGCTTTTCTTTGATTTTATTTTTGGTTTAATAAAAACCTCTATTCCTTTATTTAAACCTTAATTTAATGGTTAAAAATTTATTTTTATAAATTTTTATTTGAAAATTTATTTCATATTTATTTTTGGATAAGAAATAATTTCTAATTTATTATTCTTATTTTCTTGAATTTTTAGAGTTTGTATTGGATTTATAATCATTTCCTGGATTTAATTAATTGAAACCCTGAGAAAAAGGACAAAAATGCCCCTTGGGCTACGCCCACTAGTCAGGTGACTGGTTAGGTTAGACCAGCCCGATCGAATCGGTGGGTTCACCGACCGCACCTATTGGCCCCTGCACGCTCTCGTCCAAACCCAAATCCCCCTGCGCTCTCCGCGATGTTGAAATCATCGCCGCCGTCGCCGCCTACGCTCTAGCCAACTCTGGCCGTCTCAACCGCCGCCTGACGATGCCACGTCGATCTGGCTTGCCTCACCATCTCCTCTCATGCGCCACGGTACCGAAACCTAGGGTTTCGGTTGGAGGTTCTTCCCCTACACGCACTAGCCTCGCTGGAGTTGCTGGGTCCTCTCGTGGCTTCACCGATGCTTCTACGTGGTGGTTTCACCGGCATAACATCGACGCCTACCCCAGGCTTGTAGTAGCAGTGTGAGCCCTGCCTAGCCATGCCATAGAAGCTGCTCCCGGGCGTTGGTAAGCTGCTCCCTGCTCTCTCTCTCTCTGCATCTCTCTTGGCCTCTATGTTTGTTACGTGCTTGTGCCCTCTTCCTCCATTGGTTACCCCTGATACATAATGTACCGTCTGCTCAACATGGTGCATGGCTTGATTCAGTGGTCCAATAGGGTTCCTAAATGCTCTAATTGATGTTGTAGTGTTAGTAATACTTGTTGATGGTTACTGTTGCATGTGCTTGAGTGGATTCAAACATCACCTTGCCCCTGGGGGTATATTTCTCAGTGGCAGATGGTTGAAAAAATGAGCTCTAGCTTGTGCTAGATATTGAACTTGTAACCAATTTGCATTGCTCAAGTGTAGGACCTTAATTCTTTTCTGTATTACGTGCAGATGAATATTTCCTATTAATTTGAGTATGGATTGTCCTGATTTCCTTTTATAGAGCTTATGGGGTGTTGTGTATGGAATAGATCCTTGGATCTAGTCCAGGGAATGGTATACCTTGTCAGTTAACAGCTGCTTTTTCTTCAGTTTCGTCAGTTAGGCATAGTTTGATTTCTTTCTGTTGATAGGAACTGAGCTGCGACTCAGTCTTTACTTTCCTTAGCGAGATAAGATTGGCGCCCTGATCAAACGTGGGATGGCACGTTGTTGCGATCATGGCGCTGAAATAGGGGATGAGTGGAGGACGTTGGGATGGTAGCGTCGTGTCTCTGCTCGTGTCCTAGTTTTTAGGTGTTTCAGTTAAACCCTGTAATCGCGAGAATAAAAGCACAAGAGGAAGAACACCTGTAAGGTTTACACAGCACCAAACCACTCGTCTCTCTCTCTAATCATCTCCATTGTTGTTCTAGTTGAGCTCGAAAGCTAACAAGTGGTATCAGAGCCTAGGGCTTTGCATCCGCGAGGGCACCAGGCGACTCCACGTCAGGCAAGGACGACGACGGCAGCCAATCGCCGCGCGCAAGGGTTCGGAACCCAACCGCAGCCACCAAGGGGCGCGAGATGGCGGTGGCACAGCCATACGCGCCGGTCGTGACAGGTCCTTCCAACGTGCCGCCACTGACGAGCTCGAACTACGCGCAGTGGAGCCTCCTCATGGAGGTGAGCCTGCAGGCACGAGGCCTGTGGGGCGCTATCGAGGGCGCAGAAGATCTCGACGACGAGTACAGCTACCGCAACGACCGGGGCGCCGTGGAGCTGATCTACAAATCAGTTCCGCCGGAGCTGCTGCCGGTGTTGAGGAAGCACAAGACCGCCCAAGCCACCTGGGACGCGATCCGGAAGCTGCGCGCTGGATCGGATCGGGTGCGCGACGCCAAGGCCCAAACCCTGCGATCGGAGTACGATCAGCTGCGACACAAATCCGGTAAGTCCATTGACGATCTGGCCATGCGCCTGACGGGTCTGACGGCCAGGCTTGGCGAGCTTGGAGATCCCGTCTCGGACAGGAAGGTGATGCAGAAGTGGCTCCGGATCGTCCCCAAGCGCTACTCCCAGCTGGCCGTGTCCATCGACAACCTGGTCGATCTGGACACCACGTCGATCGAGGAGATTGTCGGTCGGTTCAAGGCGGCGGAGGAACGGTACGAGTAGGACGCCGACGAAGAGGGCGGCACCAAGCTGCTCCTCACTGAGGAGGAGTGGCAAGCTCGCGCGGGGCGCGGCTCTCCGGGAGCCGGCTCAAGCGGCGGCAAGAAGCCGCGCGGAAAGGGGCATGGCGATCGTGGCAAGGACGGCACTCGTGGCAGCAACGGCAAGGGCGGGCCATGACGCGACGGCAACTGCCGCTACTGCGGCAAAGCGGGGCACTGGGCCCGTGAGTGCCGCAAGAAGGAACGCGACGAGGCCAACGGCGAAGCACACGTCGCTGAGGCCGCCGAGGACGTCGATCCTGCACTTCTCATGGCACTCGTGGTGCCAACGGAGCAGGCCGGGCTGGAGGAGGGCGACATGGTCGTCCACCTCAATGAAGAGCGCTCCAAGGGCACCGTCAGCACCAAGGACAGCGGCCTAGACCCGAGGTGGCATTTGGACACTAGCGCATCAAATCACATGACAGGCATGGCCACTGTCTTCTCCGAGCTCGATCGCCAGGTCACTGGCTCGGTGCGTTTCGGCGACGGGTCCGTGGTGGAAATCATGGGCATAGGCACTGTGGTCTTTACAGGCCACGGTGGCCACCACCGCGTGCTGTCGCGCGTATACTACATCCCGTGCCTGCGCACCTCCATCGTGTTCGTGGGGCAGCTCGATGAGATCGGGTGCTCCGCGCTCGTAAAGGGGGGCTTCATGGTGGTGCGAGACGCGCGCGACACGCTCATCACCAAGGTGCCACGGAGCGGGAATCGTCTCTACACCACTAAGCTGGAGATCACGCGTCCTGTGTGCTTGGCCGCCACGGCCGGCGAGGATGCATGGAAGTGGCACGGGCGCTACGGCCATCTGAACTTCGACGCGCTGCGCAAGCTGGCGCAGGGAGGCATGGTGCGCGGGCTGCCCGCCATCGAGCACGTCGAGGAAGTGTGTGACGGCTGCCTCATCGGCAAGCAACGTCGTGCACCATTCCCATCGGAGGCACGATACCGCGCCACTGAGCGCCTGGACCTGGTCCATGGGGATCTCTGCGGCCCGTTCTCGCCACCAACACACGGAGGACGGAGGTATTTCCTGCTCCTCGTTGATGACAAGTCTCGGTATATGTGGTTGGCACTTCTGAGCAGCAAGGACGAGGCTCCGGCGGCGATCAGGCGTTGGCAGGCCGGCGTCGAGGTTGAGACGCTGGTAAAGCTGCGAGTACTCCGAACGGATCGGGGTGGCGAATTCACCTCCGCCGAGTTCGCGGAATACTGCGCAGATCATGGCACACGCCGCCACCTCACGGCACCGTACTCCCCGCAGCAGAACGGTGTCGTGGAGAGGCGCAACCAGTCCGTCGTAGGGATGGCACGATGCCTCTTGAAGACGAAGGGCATGCCGAAGGTGTTTTGGGGGGAGGCGGTCACCACCGCTGTGCACCTCCTGAACTGCGCGCCGACGAAGTCCGTTCGCGGCATGACGCCGCACGAGGCTTGGCACGGCGAGGAAACCAGCCGTTGGTCACTTCCGCACCTTCGGCTGCATCGCCCACATCAAGATCACCCGACCTGGCCTCAAGAAGCTCGACGATCGCAGTCTACGCACTGTGTTCATCGGGTATGAGCACGACGCGATGAAGGCGTGGCGCGTGTACGACCCGATCGGCAAGCGCGTCCACATCTCCAGGGACGCCATCTTCGACGAGCGAGCACGCTGGGACTGGGACACGCTGGTGCAGAACCCAGGTTCCTTCATCATCAACTTCGCCTCACTTGTGGGAGTGACAAGGGCACCCGCGGCACGCGAGGAGCCCACGACGCCACGACACCCGCGCACACGCTCAGCATCGGCACCCGCCACGTCCGTGCCTTTCATGGACACAACACCTGTCCAAGGCAGCGATGACGAAGGGAGTGCCGCCGAGGGGTATGTCTCCCCTCCCGCCGGGGCCACGCCTGACTCGGAGCTCGTTGGAGAGGAGGGGCCACGGCGCTACCGTACGCTGGAGAGCATCGTTGATGGCCTCGACAACAACGACACTGGTGAGTTGTTCCTCGTTGCAGGTGAGGAGCCAACTAGCTTCCAGGAAACAGAGCCACACGCGGCATGGCGCGCCGCGATGATCGACGAGCTGGCCTCCATCGAGGAGAACAAGACGTGGGCACTCACCACGTTACCTGCCGGCAAGCGTCCGATCGGCCTCAAGTGGGTCTTTAAGCTCAAGAAGGACGCCGCTGGAGAGGTGATCAAGCACAAGGCCAGGCTCGTCGCAAAGGGCTACGTGCAACACGCCGGCGTCGATTTCGACGAGGTGTTCGCTCCAGTAGCAAGGCTCGACTCTGTGCGGCTGCTCCTCGCCATCGTTGCACACGCCGGATGGGACGTACACCATCTCGACGTCAAGTCCGCGTTCCTCAACGGAGACCTGGAGGAGGAAGTCTACGTCACGCAGCCCCCAGGGTTCGAGCGCGGCGGCGAGGAAGAGAAGGTGCTGCGCCTGTACAAGGCGTTGTACGGACTTCGTCAAGCTCCTCGTGCATGGAACGCAAAGCTCGACGACACGCTCCTGTCGCTCGGTTTCAGCCGCAGCCCATCGGAGCACGCGGTGTACATGCGCTGCACCGACGGTGATCGTCTCCTGCTTGGGGTGTACGTCGACGATCTCATCGTCACAGGCTCGAGCACGACAGCGATCGACCAATTCAAGGAGCAGATGAAGGCCAAGTTCTCCATGAGTGATCTTGGGCTGCTGTCGTACTACCTCGGCATCGAGGTACAGCAGAGCTCCATGGGGATCACGCTCAAGCAAGCTGCGTATGCAGCCAAGATGGTGGAGAAGGCAGGTCTCTCGGACTGCAACGCCGTGCACGTGCCGATGGAGCCCCGCCTCAAACTGAGCAAGCAAAGCTCAAACCCGCCGGTCGACGTCACCCTCTACCGGAGCATCGTGGGGAGCCTGCGATACCTTGTCCACACGGCGCCGGACATCACGTACGCCGTCGGCTTCGTCGGCCGGGTTCATGGAGGCGCCACCGAGCGGAGACAACGGCGGCGGTGAAACATGTGATCGGATACATAAGCGGGCACTCTGCACTTTGGGTGCGGGTATGGCCGGAGCACGAGGGAGCCTCGGCTGATCGGATTCGGGGACGCCGATCACGCCGGAGAAATGGACGACAAGAAGAGCACCTCGGCATGGTGTTCTTCGGAGGCAGCGAGATCTGGCGGCAATCTCGAAGCGAGAAGGTGGTTGCGCTCTCATCCTGCGAGCGAGTACATCTCTGCATCATGCTGCTGCGTGCCAAGGCATTTGGTTACGACGGATGATCGGCGATCCGCATGGAGCCGAGTGGCTCGGCGACTCTCTTCATCGACAATCAATCGGCGATCCAGTTGTGCAAGAACCCTGTATTTCATGACAGGACCAAGCACATCGACACACGATATCACTTCATCCGCCAGTGTGTGCAGAAGGGGAGGATCGCCGTGGAGTATGTTCACACTAGCGAGCATCTTGCAGATATCATGACCACACTACAAGAAAAGTTCTGATAGACAACGTCTCAAAATCGTCCGCTAAGGGGTATTTTTCGTCGCCTATGGGCCTAACCCGACGATATGGGTTCTGTTGTGGAAACTGCGTCAGGCAAAGTCCTACGACGATTTTTCCGGTCCGTCGCGCTTGGGCGCCCTTCCGCCACGGAAAATCGGACCGTTGCCCAAGTGTTTCCGGGAGCCCGTTGACTGCCGACGTCATGCAAGCCGACACGTGGCGACGCCGTTAACCGCGGCTAACGGCGTTAACCGCCGAAACCCCGTGGTAGATGGTAGGCCCACACGAGGCTGCCACGTCTTAAGCGGGCCGGCCCATTAAGTTTGCGGGCCGGGCCGACTGACTTAGTTTGACCCGGTCAACTATAGGCTGGGCTGGTCCATTAGTTACGTGGGCCGGGCCTAACCTCTAAGGTTGATCGGTCAAAACTTTAATGGGCCGGCCCACTACGCATGTGGGTCGGGCCGAATGCACTCGTTTGACCGGTCAACGAGCAAAGGGCCGGCCCACAAGACATGTGGGACCCACTTTCTCGGTATCCGGCGGCCCATTTACAAAGTGGGGTCCACATTAAAGCAACTGGGCCGGCCCAAGAAGTTAGTGGGCCGACCCAATTAGCATGTGGGTCCCACTTTCCTGCTATCGGGCCGGCCCATTTAGTACGTGGGGCCCACATTAGATCAAATGGACTGGCCCAACAAGCCAGTGGGCCGGGCCAAAAGATCTAATGTGGGCCCCACGTACTAAATGGGCCGGCCCGATAGCGAGGAAAGTGGGACCCACCTGCTAATTGGGTCGGCCCACTAACTTCTTGGGCCGGCCCGATTGCTTTAATGTGGACCCCACTTTGTAAATGGGCCGGCCGTATAACGAGAAAGTGGGTCCCACATGTCTTGTGGGCCGGCCCTTTGCTCGTTGACCGGTCAAACGAGTGCATTCGGCCCGCCCACATGCGTAGTGGGCCGGCCCATTAAAGTTTTGACCGGTCAACCTTAGAGGTTAGGCCCGGCCCACGTAACTAATGGACCAGCCCAGCCTATATAGTTGACCTGGCCAAACTAAGTCACTGGCCCGGCCCGCAAACTTAATGGGCCGGCCCGCTTAAGACGTGGCAGCCTCGTGTGGGCCTACCATCTACCACGGGGTTTCGGCGGTTAACGCCGTCAGCCGCGCTAACGGCGTCCGCCACGTGTCGGCTTGCATGACGTCGCCAGTCAACGGGCTCCCGAAACACTTGGGCAACGGTCCGATTTTCCGTGGCGGAAGGGCGCCCAAGCGCGACGGACCGGAAAAATCGTCGTAGGACTTTGCCTCGACGCAGTTTCCACAATGTAACCCATATCGTCGGGTTAGGCCCATAGGCGACGAAAAATACCCCTTAGCGGACGATTTTGAGACGTTGTCTATCAGAACTTTTCTTGTAGTGTGGTCATGATATCTGCAAGATGCTCGCTAGTGTGAACATACTCCACGGCGATCCTCCCCTTCCGCACACACGCGGCGGATGAAGTGATATCGTGTGTCGATGTGCTTGGTCCTGTCATGAAATACAGGGTTCTTGCACAACTGGATCGCCGATTGATTGTCGATGAAGAGAGTCGCCGAGCCACCAGTTCCATGCAGATCGCCGATCATCCGCTGTAACCAAATGCCTTGGCACGCAGCAGATGATGCAGAGATGTACTCTGCTTCGCAGGATGAGAGCGCAACCACCTTCTGCTTCTGAGATTGCCAGCAGATCTCGCTGCCTCCGAAGAACACCATGCCAGAGGTGCTCTTCTTGTCGTCCATTTCTCCGGCGTGATCAGCGTCCCTGAATCCGATCAGCCGAGGCTCCCTCGTGCTCCGGCCATACCTGCACCCAAAGTGCAGAGTGCCTGCTATGTATCTGATCACATGTTTCACCGCCGCCCAGTGTTCTGTCGGTGGCGCCTCCATGAACCTGCTGACGAAGCCGACGGCGTACGTGATGTCCGGCGTCGTGTGGACAAGGTATCGCAGGCTCCCCCACGATGCTCCGGTAGAGGGTGACGTCGACCGGCGGGTTTGAGCTTTGCTTGCTCAGTTTGAGGCGGGGCTCCATCGGCACGTGCACGGCGTTGCAGTCCGAGAGACCTGCCTTCTCCACCATCTTGGCTGCATACGCAGCTTGCTTGAGCGTGATCCCCATGGAGCTCTGCTGTACCTCGATGCCGAGGTAGTACGACAGACAGCCCAAGATCACTCATGGAGAACTTGGCCTTCATCTCGCTCCCTTGAATTGGTCGATCGGCCGTCGTGCTCGAGCCTCGTGACGATGAGATCGTCGACGTACACCCCAAGCGAGAGACGATCACCGTCGGTGCAGCGCATGTACACCGCGTGCTCCGATGGGCTGCGGCTGAAACCGAGCGACAGGGAGCGTGTCGTCGAGCTTTGCGTTCCATGCACGAGGAGCTTGACGAAGTCCGTACAACGCCTTGGCCAGGCGCAGCACCTTCTCTTCCTCGCCGCCGCGCGAACCCCGGGGGCTGCGTGACGTAGACTTCCTCCTCCGGGTCTCCGTTGAGGAACGCGGACTTGACGTCGAGATGGTGCTACGTCCCATCCGGCGTGTGCAACGATGGCGAGGAGCAGCCGCACGCAGTCGAGCCTTGCTACTCGGAGCGAACACCTCGTCGAAATCGACGCCGGCGTGCTGCACGTAGCCCTTGCGACGAGCCTGGCCTTGTGCTTGATCACCTCTCGGCGGCGTCCTTCTTGAGCTTAAAGACCCACTTGAGGCCGATCGGACGCTTGCCGGCAGGTAACGTGGTGAGTGCCCACGTCTTGTTCTCCTCGATGGAGGCCAGCTCGTCGATCATCGCGGCGCGCCATGCCGCGTGTGGCTCTGCTTTCCTCGGAAGCTAGTTGGCTCCTCACCCGCAACGAGGAACAACTCACGGTGTCGTTGTTGTCGAGGCCATCAACGATGCTCTCCGAGCGTACGGTAGCGCGCGTGGCCCCTCCTCTCCAACGAGCTCCGAGTCAGGCGTGGCCCCGGCGGGAGGGGAGACATACCCCTCGGCGGCACTCCCTTCGTCATCGCTGCCTTGGACAGGTGTTGTGTCCATGAAAGGCACGGACGTGGCGGGTGCCGATGCTAGCGTGTGCGCGGGTGTCGTGGGCGTCGTGGGCTCCTCGCGTGCCGCGGGTGCCCTTGTCACTCCCACAAGTGAGGCGAAGTTGATGATGAAGGAACCTGGGTTCTGCACCAGCGTGTCCCAGTCCCAGCGTGCTCGCTCGTCGAAGATGGCGTCCCTGGAGATGTGGACGCGCTTGCCGATCGGGTCGTACACGCGCCACGCCTTCATCGCGTCGTGCTCATACCCGATGAACACAGTGCGTAGACTGCGATCGTCGAGCTTCTTGAGGCCAGGTCGGGTGATCTTGATGTGGGCGATGCAGCCGAAGGTGCGGAAGTGACCAACGGCTGGTTTCTCGCCGTGCCAAGCCTCGTGCGGCGTCATGCCGCGAACGGACTTCGTCGGCGCGCAGTTCAGGAGGTGCACAGCGGTGGTGACCGCCTCCCCCCAAAACACCTTCGGCATGCCCTTCGTCTTCAAGAGGCATCGTGCCATCCCTACGACGGATCTGGTTGCGCTCTCCACGACACCGTTCTGCTGCGGGGAGTACGGTGCCGTGAGGTGGCGCGTGTGCCATGATCTCGCGCAGTATTCCGCGAACTCGGCGGGAGGTGAATTCGCCACCCCGATCCGTTCGGAGTACTCGCAGCTTTACCGGCGTCTCAACCTCGACGCCGGCCTGCCAACGCCTCGATCGCCGCCGGAGCCTCGGTCCTTGCTGCTCAGAAGTGCCAACCACATATACCGAGACTTGTCATCAACGAGGAGCAGGAAATACCTCCGTCCTCCGTGTGTTGGTGGCGAGAACGGGCCGCAGAGATCCCCATGGACCAGGTCCAGGCGCTCAGTGGCGCGGTATCGTGCCTCCGATGGGAATGGTGCACGACGTTGCTTGCCGATGAGGCAGCCGTCACACACTTCCTCGACGTGCTCGATGGCGGGCAGCCCGCGCACCATGCCTCCTGCGCCGGCCTGCGCAGCGCGTCGAAGTTCGGATGGCCGTAGCGCCCGTGCCACTTCCATGCATCCTCGCCGGCCGTGGCGGCCAAGCACACAGGACGCGTGATCTCCAGCCTTAGTGGTGTAGAGACGATTCCCGCTCCGTGGCACCTTGGTGATGAGCGTGTCGCGCGCGTCTCGCACCACCATGAAGCCCCCCTTTACGAGCGCGGAGCACCCGATCTCATCGAGCTGCCCCACGAACACGATGGAGGTGCGCAGGCACGGGATGTAGTATACGCGCGACAGCACGCGGTGGTGGCCACCGTGGCCTGTAAAGACCACGCGTGCCTATGCCCATGATTTCCACCACGGACCCGTCGCCGAAACGCACCGAGCCAGTGACCTGGCGATCGAGCTCGGAGAAGACAGTGGCCATGCCTGTCATGTGATTTGATGCGCTAGTGTCCAAATGCCACCTCGGGTCTAGGCCGCTGTCCTTGGTGCTGACGGTGCCCTTGGAGCGCTCTTCATTGAGGTGGACGACCATGTCGCCCTCCTCCAGCCCGGCCTGCTCCGTTGGCACCACGAGTGCCATGAGAAGTGCAGGATCGACGTCCTCGGCGGCCTCAGCGACGTGTGCTTCGCCGTTGGCCTCGTCGCGTTCCTTCTTGCGGCACTCACGGGCCCAGGTGCCCGCTTTGCCGCGAGTAGCGGCGCTGCCGGCCGCGTCATGGCCCGCCCTTGCCGTTGCTGCCACGAGTGCCGTCCTTGCCACGATCGCCATGCCCCTTTCCGCGCGGCTTCTTGCCGCCGCTTGAGCCGGCTCCCGGAGAGCCGCGCCCCGCGCGAGCTTGCCACTCCTCCTCAGTGAGGAGCAGCTTGGTGCCGCCCTCTTCGTCGGCGTCCTACTCGTACCGTTCCTCCGCCGCCTTGAACCGACCGACAATCTCCTCGATCGACGTGGTGTCCAGATCGACCAGGTTGTCGATGGACACGGCCAGCTGGGAGTAGCGCTTGGGGACGATCCGGAGCCACTTCGCATCACCTTCCTCGTCCGAGACGGGATCTCCAAGCTCGCCAAGCCTGGCCGTCAGACCCGTCAGGCGCATGGCCAGATCGTCAATGGACTTACCGGATTTGTGTCGCAGCTGATCGTACTCCGATCGCAGGGTTTGGGCCTTGGCGTCGCGCACCCGATCCGATCCAGCGCGCAGCTTCCGGATCGCGTCCCAGGTGGCTTGGGCGGTCTTGTGCTTCCTCAACACCGGCAGCAGCTCCGGCGGAACTGATTTGTAGATCAGCTCCACGGCGCCCGGCCGTTGCGGTAGCTGTACTCGTCGTCGAGATCTTCTGCGCCCTCGATAGCGCCCCACAGGCCTCGTGCCTGCAGGCTCACCTCCATGAGGAGGCTCCACTGCGCGTAGTTCGAGCTCGTCGCGTGGCGGCACGTTGGAAGGACCTGTCACGACCGGCGCGTATGGCTGTGCCACCGCCATCTCGCGCCCCTTGGTGGCTGCGGTTGGGTTCCGAACCCTTGCGCGCGGCGATTGGCTGCCGTCGTCGTCCTTGCCCGACGTGGAGTCGCCTGGTGCCCTCGCGGATGCAAAGCCCTAGGCTCGATACCACTTGTTAGCTTTCGAGCTCAACTAGAACAACAATGGAGATGATTAGAGAGAGAGACGAGTGGTTTGGTGCTGTGTAAACCTTACAGGTGTTCTTCCTCTTGTGCTTTTATTCTCGCGATTACAGGGTTTAACTGAAACACCTAAAAACTAGGACACGAGCAGAGACACGACGCTACCATCCCAACGTCCTCCACTCATCCCCTATTTCAGCGCCATGATCGCAACAACGTGCCATCCCACGTTTGATCAGGGCGCCAATCTTATCTCGCTAAGGAAAGTAAAGACTGAGTCGCAGCTCAGTTCCTATCAACAGAAAGAAATCAAACTATGCCTAACTGACGAAACTGAAGAAAAAGCAGCTGTTAACTGACAAGGTATACCATTCCCTGGACTAGATCCAAGGATCTATTCCATACACAACACCCCATAAGCTCTATAAAAGGAAATCAGGACAATCCATACTCAAATTAATAGGAAATATTCATCTGCACGTAATACAGAAAAGAATTAAGGTCCTACACTTGAGCAATGCAAATTGGTTACAAGTTCAATATCTAGCACAAGCTAGAGCTCATTTTTTCAACCATCTGCCACTGAGAAATATACCCCAGGGGCAAGGTGATGTTTGAATCCACTCAAGCACATGCAACAGTAACCATCAACAAGTATTACTAACACTACAACATCAATTAGAGCATTTAGGAACCCTATTGGACCACTGAATCAAGCCATGCACCATGTTGAGCAGACGGTACATTATGTATCAGGGGTAACCAATGGAGGAAGAGGGCACAAGCACGTAACAAACATAGAGGCCAAGAGAGATGCAGAGAGAGAGAGAGCAGGGAGCAGCTTACCAACGCCCGGGAGCAGCTTCTATGGCATGGCTAGGCAGGGCTCACACTGCTACTACAAGCCTGGGGTAGGCGTCGATGTTATGCCGGTGAAACCACCACGTAGAAGCATCGGTGAAGCCACGAGAGGACCCAGCAACTCCAGCGAGGCTAGTGCGTGTAGGGGAAGAACCTCCAACCGAAACCCTAGGTTTCGGTACCGTGGCGCATGAGAGGAGATGGTGAGGCAAGCCAGATCGACGTGGCATCGTCAGGCGGCGGTTGAGACGGCCAGAGTTGGCTAGAGCGTGGCGGCGACAGCGGCGATGATTTCAACATCGCAGGAGCGCAGGGGGATTTGGGTTTGGACGAGAGCGTGCAGGGGCCAATAGGTGCGGTCGGTGAACCCACCGATTCGATCGGGCTGGTCTAACCTAACCAGTCACCTGACTAGTGGGCGTAGCCCAAGGGGCATTTTTTGTCCTTTTCTCAGGGTTTCAATTAATTAAATCCAGGAAATGATTATAAATCCAATACAAACTCTAAAAATTCAAGAAAATAAGAATAATAAATTAGAAATTATTTCTTATCCAAAAATAAATATGAAATAAATTTTCAAATAAAAATTTATAAAAATAAATTTTTAACCATTAAATTAAGGTTTAAATAAAGGAATAGAGGTTTTTATTAAACCAAAAATAAAATCAAAGAAAAGCTAATTATTATTTCTTTGAATATTTCAAATGAAATAAACACTTAATATTTCAAAACTATTTCATAATTTAAAGTAATTCATTTTTTTGAAAAAGACTTATAATATTTTTTGAATAAGATTTCTTTAGTAAATAAAATTAAAATCCTTACTCTCTCAGAAATCACGAATAAGACCTTAATATCTAACTAAATTTAAAATAATACTTCAACACCACTGAAAAACCAAAACTCAATAGGAAGAGTTTAACAACACTCAATCCACTAAGCATGCATCACTCGGATCTTTAAACATTGTCCTTACCAAACAATGATGCTTCTTTTCGAACCCGAGGTCCAAGCTCAATCCAAAACCTTGAACTGCATTATCTCGCATCCGGGCAAGTTCATTTTTTTTGTCATGCCTTTGATTACTTTATATTATTTTACTTGCAAAGTAATATACGTGTCACTCCTGAATTGAAAATGAAATATTACTTTTCCAATTATGAATATGTTTATGTGGTTGGCAATAATAGAACCATGGTTAGATAAGATGGTGGAGGTTCCATTGCACGGAATGGTATATCATCTAGTACTAATAACCAATATCGTCTAGTAATTCTAGCGTCGTAAATTACACGTTAACCGTAAGATGTTTAATGGGACGGAGAAGTCAGTTGTACATTTTTCCCCTCGCATATCAATGGATGCCTATTTGTCGTAGCTGTGGTGTACTGCGGGTCTCCACAGTAAGGTTGAGAGGCCATTAAGCTCTCTGGTCCAAGTTGGATGTCTTGTGTAATAAGGTCTACGAGGGATTGTATCATGGCCGATGATCAAGCGCTCTAGATTAGTAAGCGATCGAGGGCCCTCTGAATACAAAAGGGTGGGTATGCAGGGTCGCAGAGAAGGATAGTGATTGGCTTGGATCTTATATCGGGCCTTACATCAAGTAAGTGTGTATGGGAAGGTACGCCCGGTAGTCAACAAGTATAAGTTCTCTTATGGGAAAAATAACGCACCTCTACGGAGTATATCAAATTGTGGCTTGTCACTCCTGTTCCGGGAAAGAACTACGAACGTGGCAGGAAAGGAACTCCATGAAGTATTGGTCAACCTGTGAAGATTGACGATCATAGTTTTCAGAACAAAAACAACATTTTGAAGAAATGTTTGTGAAACATGCATTGACCTGAGATTTCCTGATCAATGGTCGTAGCTAGTGCATCAAACACATTTTCTTTTAAACTTGCTGAGTATCTCTGTACTCAAACTTTACTTCTTACCCTCGCTAGATGATGTCTACACACGCTTCTATTCTGTAGACAGTGTTGGGCCTCCAAGAGCAGAGGTTCGTAGAACAGCAGCAAGTTTCCCTTAAGTGAATCACCCAAGGTTTATCGAACTCGTGGAGGTAGAGGTCAAAGATATCCCTCTCAAGCAACCCCGCAATTAAGATACAAGAAGTCTCTTGTGTCCCCAACACACCTAATACACTTGTCAGATGTATATGTGCACTAGTTCGGAGAAGAGATAGTTAAATACAAGTAATATGGATGATTATAAGTAGTAATTGCAATCTAAAATAAAAATGGCAGCAAGCGAACATGTAGCAGAACTTGTTGGAAACGGTGTTTCAATGCTTAGAAACAAGGCCTAGGGATCATACTTTCACTAGTGGACGCTCTCAACAATGATCACATAATTGAATAAATAAATGCTACTCTCAAACACTCTCTTGTTGGATAACAAACGCCATTCATTGTGTAGGGATGCAAAAGCACACCTCAAGCCGGAGTAAACAAGCTCCACAACGTCATAAAGGAATCACACACGATGCGCACACTGTCACCATCACACCGTGGAGAGTAACTCCGGAGTTCATATTAAAGTAACCTCTAAAGTACATAATAGACAAGAGTAACATCTACATATTCAACTAGATTACAAAGCTCATGATCACATAAAGATCACACCATGGGAGAGAGAGATGAACCACATAGCTACCGGTAGAGCCCTCAGCCTCGGGGGAGAACTACTCCCTCCTCATCATGGGAGATAGCAACAGCGATGAAGATGGCGATGGAGATGGCTCCGGGGGCAATTCCCCATCCCGGCAGGGTGCCGAAACAGAGACTTCTGTCCCCCGAATTAGGGTTTTTGGTGGCGGCGGAGCTACGGAACTCTTCTGGAGAAATCGTTGATCTCCCTAGGGTTTTCAGGGCAGGAGCTTAATATAGGCGAAAGGGCGGCGTGAGGGGGTGCCCGAGGGGCCCACCCCATAGGGCGGCGCCTCCCCCTCATGGCCGCGCCGGTGGATGGGGAGGAGGCCGTGGGCCTCCTCCTCGGCCCGGCCCTTCCGGCTCCGTGGGTCTTCCGGCGAAATAGAATTTCTGTAATTTTTCTCGGATTTTTCCGAGCACTTTGGTTTTTGGGCCTTTTCTCGCAATAAACGTACATAATAAACGTAAACCGGCACCGTGGCATCTTGTTAATAGGTTAGTCCAATAAATGCCATAATATGATATAAAGTGCATATAAAACATGTAGCTATTGGCATAAAACTAGCATGGAACATAAGAAATTATAGATACGTTGGAGACGTATCACTAGACTTTGAGACCGAAGAAGGAGGTTACCTTGAAGTTCTAGAACAAAGCTATGGGGTCTTCTACGGGGAACCAGACCTTTCCTGAGGGGTTGAAGGAGTAGACTACGGGATAGTCTACGGAACTAAAGAAGTGAAGGTTGAGGAGTAGAGTCCTCGAGTAGTCGTAGATCAGCCAAGCAGCCTAGAGACTTACCTAAATAAGTTGTTGAACTCTCGAGGATGTTTACCTTGTTAGTTCCTCTAGTTTTTAAGTTATTTCAAGTCAAGTTAGATTCTATGTGGTGTTCTCAAGGGACCTATGATAATACCGAGGAGTTTATGCACTTATAGCTTGTAATAATAAACATGTGATGTTAAAGACCTGCAATGTTTCTATTGTACCACTCCGAGAGATGTAATATTTGTGAAGAATCCCCTTAATGAGTATCATATCAACGACTTGTATACTACAACATGCAAGTGATATGCTGGGTCAATGCAGCTAGCACCCACC
Organism: Lolium rigidum; assembly: GCF_022539505.1. Taxonomy (NCBI): domain Eukaryota; kingdom Viridiplantae; phylum Streptophyta; class Magnoliopsida; order Poales; family Poaceae; genus Lolium; species Lolium rigidum. The sequence continues at coordinate 158,051,049 of NC_061513.1, read as the reverse complement.
TCGGTGCCCTCGTGCGCACGTACACGCCACCGGCGTTCGCGAACACATGCAGCTCATGTCGCCGATGCTCCATTTCACCGGCAATGGACTCCACGTGTTGCAGGTACGACCGATGTAGTCCATCTCCACACCGCCGCAATCTGCCCGGTGCCTAGCTGATGTAGGTGAGCGGTGGGAGATATATCGAGCTTGCCGGGGAGATTGGCCACAGGGCTGCCGGCTCAACCCGACCTTGGACACCCTCCATCGGAGCTTATCGGGGGAGACTGGACACATGGATGGCAATGGCTCCGGCGATGCATGGACGCAAGTCCAGCGGTATCCAACTCAAGTCATGTGTGTGCGTACTAGTTGTGGTGTGTCTGTTATGTCCAACTTGGCACCGTTGGGAGCATGACAAAGAGCAAGCGGGAGGTGTGAGTTCTTGTCCTTCTAGAACCATAAACGAACCAAGTCGGAAAAAATTTGTGTCCAATTTGGGGGTCACCGTTAGAGATGGCCTTAGCACGACGACTTACTGTTTGCCAACTACAAAAGTTCCACTACGACAAGATTTGCTCGGATCCGGTTCGGCTCGCGCTAGTGTTTGTATTTTTCGCTAGGCTTTTGTATTTTTATTATTTTTGAATTTTTTGTACTACTATGAATAGTTATCATCAGTGGGAAGTATTTTAAAAAATGCATGTGTAGCCTTCAAGGTTATGCGAATGCTCGGGGAAAACAAAGCCAAAGTAAGTATGTAACCTATCATTTAATAATGCTTCGACGTACTTTTTGTTGCACTGCTTTTGTGCATAGGTTCAGTTCCTCCGGTCGTAGAGCATGGGGTGGTGCACTGCTAGTGCACAACCTCGTACATTGCCTTTTGTTCAGTGTTGCAATGTCGTCCATCACAGTGCATAGGCCGGTGCATGGACACTGCACTGGCAACACATGCACTGCCTTTTTGCTCTGCGTTGCAACGGCTTTGATCGCAGTGCAAGTGATGTTGCACTATAAGTACACGACATGTGCACTACCTTCTGTACTGTGTTGCACTACCTTTGGTAGCACGGGGTGGTGCGCTGACAGTGTACGGCCGATGCACTGCATTCTGCTGCCCGTTGCATTGCCTCGGGTTGCAGTGCATAGAGTCATGCACTGGCAACAGACCTCCCATGCATTGTCTTCTGTTCTACATTGAACCTCTTTTGTTTTGTAGTGTAGTGTACTTTTTTATAGTACTAGGTGTATTTTTTAGGGTCACGTGCCCGCGAGCGCGAGCCGCAGAGGGTCCATACCACCGGCGACACTCTTTAATGGTTCCTGTTTCACCACAGGTTTTGCCTCCCATCTATGAAGCTTTTATCTCAAGATCTCCCATGAAAACAACAAAGTGCTTGGTTAGTTTTCTGTTATCATGCATAAACTCATTAATCCATTATGAGGCAATTATGGATTGACTATGGGTGCTTGCACTAAAAATTAAAATGCTTAGGATAGTGTTCACTACGGCAAAATCCATCATGCATGTTAGACGGTTCATGTGAAATTTTATTCAAGCATGTCTTCAAACATTTTATTTTCTCATCACTAATGTTTTCAACCATAGAGGTTCCAGGAAGCCCTTCCATATTAAGAGTTTTTATAGATTTTTTGTTTATAATTCTTATGGTTTTTTTTATATAAGATGCAAACAAATGCAAAAAATAAGATATAACGAGAGCTTACAACCTAACCAACTCAGAGTGTATACCTCCTCAAACTTAGATAATTGCAACTATGCAACGAGAATTTTTTTAGTAGTCTAGCGCAAACAGGAATAAAAGATTTAGCGTTGCGCTCCTGGCAACTGTGCCAGAAAAATACTTGATAACCCCAATAAGGGGGGGGGGGGTTAATTGAAGCACCTCTCAATGTGGAAGTATATAGCATCGAACCGCATGAATAAAGAGGTAAATCAATTTTATTTTCAAAATTGAGTGTCACAATTTTAGTTATCGATGCACTAAATAATTTTAAAAGAAAATGGGTGGTTGATTATTTATAAGTTAATGCAACATGGTTATTAGTGTGATACTCACAGATGTATTAGTCCTCTTGTTATCACCAGATTTTGGCTAAGTCAGGAGATGGGCCGCGATCAAGATAGGCTTGGAGATTACATACAGAAGAAATACGTGAATCGGCCTCGTATGCAACGTTTGGGCTAATTTGCCCTTGTATCATGTAACATATTAGATTACGTGCCGGTTAGGAGTTGGAGTTTTACCCGTGCACGGTTAGGTGCACGCCTGAATTAGAAAGTCCCTTGGACTATAAATATGTATCTAGGGTTTATGAAATAAACAACAACCAACGTTCAACACAAACAAATCTCGGCGCATCGCCAACTCCTTCGTCTTGAGGTCCGGTAAGCACCATGCTGCCAAGACAAGCCTACCCACGTTGTTCATGCGTTGCTCGTGCTCGAAGCCTTTTTGATGGCGAGCAACGTAGTTATCTTAGATGTGTTAGGGTTAGCATTGTTCTTCGTATCATATGCTGTCGTAGTGCAACCCTTATGCATCTAGCCGCCCTTACACCTATCTTAGGTGTAGGGGCGGCACCCCGCTTGATCATAGTTTAGTAGATCCGATCCGTTACGGTTGCTCCTTGTTCTGCAAGG